>NC_139255.1:19670103-19922988 GCF_977018435.1 Lepisma saccharinum
GCACATTCTGCCAAAATGTTTTGTTTCCTGATGTCCTCCAATCTGTACCGTATGATCCCCATTTCCTACATGCCCGTCCTCCCCTCGACTCCTTCTTAACAAATCCACCCCAGCCCTAGGGCGTACGGTTCCTTCTATATCATTGATACCCAGTGGCGTTCAAATTTGTTAATGTTCTATGCTTGTATGGCGAGTTTTTTTAGATTTACATCCCCCATATTTAGCAGTCTTGCCCAATATTTGAAGCCTCTAATTATAATATATGTACTATATATGAACTATATGTAGCTCAATAAGTGGTAAAATGTTCTTCATTCCATTGATTTCTTGGGTGGTAAATTTGGTTGTTGTTAGTTCTTAGTTGCTAGCTCAACATGCAGGCTACATTGGAGATCTGTTACAGTTTAGAAGAAGTGTTGGTACAGTGACTTTGAAAGGATATGGAATAAGAAAAGATTCTTCGAGTACGTCTTCCTCTGTAAGCACATCTCAAGAGCCACCATTAAGCAAGAAGTACTTCAGACTAAAGCAATATAGGTAAAGATGTGCCAGCTGTAAAAACATATCCAATAAGTATTGCGGCCAGTGCAATGTATTTCTCTACGATAAATGTTCTGAAAATGTCACAAGAAATAACGTAGTCGTGAAGTGAGATAATATGTGTGATATTACAATATATTTCGTGCATAATCAAGTAACTATTGTTATGTTCTATTTTCTTGTGATATGCTGTCAACAGAACATAAACCTGTCTAACAAAGTTAAAAACTGCAGACATCAAATATATGTTGTTTTTTTTATTTATTGGTAACAATGTTACAGATTGAGTGAAAGAGAGAGAGAGAGAGAGAGAGAGAGAGTGAGTGAGTCAGTGAGTGAGTGTGAGAGAGAGAGTGTGTGTGAGTGAGTGAGTGAGAGAGAGAGAGAGTGTGTGTGTGAGTGAGTGAGTGAGAGAGAGAGAGAGTGTGTGAGTGAGTGCGTGATTGCATGAATCGCCAGTGCCTATATTG
The DNA here is from genome assembly GCF_977018435.1 of Lepisma saccharinum. Taxonomy (NCBI): domain Eukaryota; kingdom Metazoa; phylum Arthropoda; class Insecta; order Zygentoma; family Lepismatidae; genus Lepisma; species Lepisma saccharinum. Next base: position 19,671,114 of record NC_139255.1, read on the forward strand.
TTACGAATTATATCCCTATTTTACCATTGGTTCGAAAACGACCCATGCAGTTAGCATCGGTATTCTAATTGGGTCGCATTTGACCTACCCTCCCCTAGCCTGAACACAAAATGATTTTCAATTAGTTTTGATTTCATGATAATTTGTAGTCATAGTAGAGTAAAATACATAAATTTGACAAAAATTGTGAACCAAAAAAAAAATTCGGGAATATATGGGTTAAACCGTGCCCTCCCGCAGGTTTTCCGTTTTTTAGTGTGCTTACTGTCGATGAGTATTCACATTCCGTTATTTCCCTGTCTAAAACTGGGACAAATGTGCCCAGATAATTGCCACCACCGTAGAACGAGTTTCTCGGCCCCTCTTTCCCTCCCATAATTTCCTTGAAATGTTGTTCACACGCTCTATGTGAAATTTCTGAATCGTTATATTCTCTACCCTGCAGGTTACGAATTATTTTCCATATTAGTCCTGTATTTTTCTGCTGCAAAGCCTCTTTTATCATGTTTACCCTTTCTACCCCCCATTTTTCTCTCTCACTTTTTAGTATTGCAGCATGTACTGTAGCTTGCGTTCTGCCACATAGATTTATCTATTTGCTAGATTGCTGCTTCCTTTGAATTTTTTCAGTGCTTGTGTATTTCTTTTCTGCAGTTTACATGCTTCGTTGTACCACCCTTTGTTATTCGTTTCCCTCCCTCCTATCCCGTCAACTATCATGTGTCTAGCTGCCCTCTCCGTGCAGTGATAGTTAAATTTTACGGCCTCTTGTATGTCCCTCTGTGATAATAATTCAAACATTTGACTTGTCAACAAATCCGATATCCCATCTGATAAAATCTCGGAAAATTGTTGCTAGCATTCATCCTCCCATCCGTATCTGCGGAATGACAACGGATCCGGATCCGGATCCTAAAATTTTTCGGATGCGAATCCGCGGATCTGGATTTTTTTTTTCAGGATACTTGGATCCGGAATTTTCGGATCCGGATTCGTTTGGCCATCCCTCATGAGCGCTTCTTTGGAAAGTAAGAAATATATATATATATATATATATATATATATATATATATATATATATATATATATATATATATATATATATATATATAGTGTGTGTGTGCGCGCGTGCGCGATTTGTAATTAATACACTTAGTTAGTCTTACACTTTGTAATTATACAGGGTGTCCATAAATTATCTTTACAATTTTAGACTTGAATAACTTGAAAACTATACTAGATAATGACAAACGGTTTTCAATATGTGACAAGAAAACTTATAAAGTTTTTTTTTTGTTTTCCAGATGATGCACATTTGACGAAAAATGTGGACGCCACAGCAAAAAGCTGAGTGTGTAGCCTGGTTTATAGAGACGTAGTCGGATACCCAAGTGCCTAAAGCAGCTGCACCTCGAAGGCATACAGTCGTAATCTCTTATGCAAGACTTTGTGCACTGTTGCTCGTGGCATCGCCAAATCTCTGGCCGCCGTACGCACTGATTTTGTCGGACTCCTTGCAAACGCCTGCCGCACCCTGTCCACGTAGGCGTCTGACACAGATGGCCGAGCCGCCCCCTGTTTATGGAGAACACTACCCGTTTCCATGAATGACGTATGCCAAGCCTTAATGGTGGGTCGGAACGGTGGTTCCCTTCCATACTGTGTCCGAAAGTTTCGTTGCACTAGGGTATCGGACTTCGTCTCTATAAACCGGGCTACACACTCAGCTTTTTCCTGTGGCGTCCACATTTTTCGTCAAATCTGCGTCACCTGGAAAACAAAAAAAAAATTATGAGTTTTCTTGTCACATGTTGCAAACCGTTTGTCATTATCTAGTATAGTTTTGAAGTTATTCAAGTCTAAAATTGTAAAGATAATTTATGGACAACCGTATAACACTGCATATATTATAATGTTTCATTTTAGTTTTTAAAACTGTAACTGTAGAACAATTGTATAATTTTTGTATAACATTTCTATCTTGTTAAATGTGTTAGAGGTTTCATCCTGGAATGGAATGTCTCACATTTATATGTGTTTCCATTTCCAATACATTCGAATGAATACATATTCGTTTCAATGGCATTTACAAAATCACCTCTGACATTTTGCGTTAAACAAGTAAGATTATTTTCTGCACGAGTGTGTTAGCCGATGCGTAACAAAGTAGCAAAATAAAAATTTCTTTGTAATCGAAGATCATAATACCTTTTAAGGTGTGGTAATATTATAATGGCATTGAGATACGAAACTCTCGGATCCAAATCCGAAACTTTCGGACACGGATCCGGATCCGGAATTTTCGGATCCGGATCCGTTTGGCCATCCCTAATATATACCTTTAGCGTACTTTTGAAAAATGTGTAGGGCTCAAGTCCCCCTTGAACACCACGTATAAATCAGCGGAAGCAACCTTCCACACGCCTCCTCCTGAAAATGGAATAAAATATTTCCTGTCAACTGCCAATGAAATTGAGGAATTACTTTTTGTTTTATAGTTCGCAATTTAAGATACGAAGACTGTTATAGATCATCTGAATTATATGCCTCCCAGAATATTTTTTGTTCAGAGCTATTTCTACCTAATTATACCTGTATATTTTCAATAATCAAGAGGTGTTATGATTAAAAATATTTATTTAGAAGGAGGAAAAAGACAAGAAGATAAATGTCTCATAGCAACTGTAATCACTATATCAAGGAGTGCAATATATTTACTACTATGCAAATTCTGAATATTATTTCATTTTTCGATTCCACAACACTTACACTAAATGAAGCAGAACTGAACTTGAGACATTGGCATGGAACTCTTTTCTGAATTTTTACTCTTTACTGACTTCATCCTTAGACCGGAAGAAGTATTTGTAGGATTTGTACTTTGCTTTTTCGAACACTCTATACCAGTTGAGTTTCTAGAGTCTTCATGTTCTCGACTACAGGAGCTGAGAGAGAGAAAAACTGCAGGGCATGAACACAAAAACTTTTGTAGCAGACGCACATCCAGATTTGGAACCAGAGGACCTATAGAATATTTCCAATCTTTGGAAAGAAACAAAAAATATAACCAGATAATAGTTGAACCAGAATAGTAATATACAATTTGCATGCTATTATTTTCGAACATAACTAATCATCCCTTGTACATATACATACACATCAATTTCATAATTGCTTTAAGGCCTTTTGCAGAAAATTATGTTGTGATTTGCAACCTTTCCGTCCTAAACTAACGTTCAATTTATCTACGCAAGCTGAGGTAAATAGTTGGACTGTTTCTGTATCATCTTCAGTACTCATTACGCACATGCACCATAACTACTTTATTGAGACACTAGCAAGTATGGACTTGCGCCTAAAGCGCAAATATTTTAACAAGTTTTGAAACAGATTCGTTCATACGAAATGTATATAGTCCGGTAACCCATATCGTATTTTTCAGGTTATATCCTCCATCTAGCAGATAATGTACAAGTAAAACTTCTTATACAGTAGGATACTCTCATGCAAAGCTTAAGTGAGGGAGGTTGTTGTCCGTCCTTGAACAATATATTTTACAAGATGTCTGCTAACACAGCCACAGCATATCACTCATCAGTCCCTCTTTGAAGACTTGGTCAAGAAAATAAGACATTCTAAACAACTGGATGGTATAAGCACAGTGTACATACTTGACAGATGAAACTTCAACAGACATTACAAATTTCATGAACTTTTCCATGTTGTTACCATTTTTAGAAAAATGTAGTTGAGAACATAAAAATTTCCGTTTAATCTTCTAAACCTACAATTTGTGAATTTAGACGATGAGTTGCAATAGAAACAAAATATCACCTCAAATTGAATCGTAATTGAAACACATTTCTGGACGAATAACCTGTACTACAATGGTTCCTCGTGCAGATTACTACCATAACTTAGGCCTACTAAATTATGCAAAGAAAGGCAAAACTTTACATGATTAAACAGTCTTATTTCGCCAATGAACGTGTTTCTAATGTTTGGTTTCAGGATTGTTTCGTCTGTAAATCCTTCATAACCTGATTTTGTGCTCATTGGTCACTTGAACTGGATACTTTCTAAACAGAATCCTCATGAAAAAAAGGTTAGTCCAGTAATACTATTCTGTGAATGTCCACAATGAAACCGCACAGTTAGACCGCAGGCGGGTCCATTCTTAACAAATCCTCATGTAGCATGAATCAGTAACAATGCTGGAATTGTTGGTTCGTGCCATTGTCACATTATACCGAGAGAAATATGATACAACCTGCGCAGAGCAGGTAATAAAGCTTGACGTCGAAGCTTTTGTGAAAGCCGCAAACACGATGACAAAGGTGCATAGTTGTTAACATCGGTTGACCGTGAAATTCCAGTAAACCGTTTATCGTCGCCTGCCCGCCTTTGTTAAACTCGCCACTGGACAAAGCTTCGATCCCAAACACCTGAGAAAAAAAGAAGCATGCAGCTTCATGGTAGATGTTGAAAAGAACAATTTCCTTCGCTCCAGAGCTATGCCATTAAGGTAACTCAAATGCAAGATAATGCCCATCGCATGCAACATACGTTGACCTCACTCGGCTATGTTTGAAAATTACGTAATTCAAGTTAAGGGTGAATTGTTCTCCACTTTGTGAGGGTCATGGCCTTGCTAGAATTTCGTATTTTGTATTCCAAATGCTCGCGTTTGTCTCAACAGAGGTCACATGACGTTTATCGAAAATTCTGGTGTTATGGCATGTAATGTTTAAGTAAAACAAAGAGAGTTAGTAAAGAATATCAATAGAAAAGAAGGATTGAGAACAGAGTCCATAGCAAGAAAAAGGGGAATGGACGAAGCAGGAGATGAAGCAGTTGGAAAGCCTGCATGAGCAAAAGAGCATAAGGCAGATGTATAAGCTGGTAAATAATACAAAAGATGTTTTTAAGCTAAGGGCAACAGTCTGTAGAAATGAAACGGGCGATATAATTAGTGACACTAATTAAATTTTAGAAAGGTGGAGAAGGCATTTTAATTATTTATTGAATGGCAGTGCAGATTTAGCGGGACTTTAGAAAGTTCAACGTTAGATGAAGTATGGGAAGCAGTCATAAAACACCTAGGATAGATAACTTACAAGCAGAGCTGCTTAAGCATGGAGGCGAGAGTGTCATTAGAGGCTTGAATGAAATAATATACATAATTTGGAAAAAGGGACAGATGCCAAGTGAATGGAGGACGAGTCTCATAGTACCTATTCACAAGAAAGGTGACATGATGAAGTTTGCAAACTATCGTTGAATTGAAGTGCTGAACGTTGCCTATAAAGTATTTGCAAGAATCATATATAACAGACTACAACCATATGTAGAAAAGTGGTTTGGACCATATCAATGTGTGTTCAGGTCAGGAAAATCCATAATTAACCAGATATTCAACTTAAGGCAAACACTGGAGAAAACTCTTGAGTTTGGGATAGGAACGCAAAATCTATTTATTGATTTTAAATCCACATACGATAGTATAAACTGGGCCCAACTATATCTGGTAAATGGAAGGCCTTGGAATTCCAATAAAATTACAGTACGGACGCGACAAGAAGCGGAGTGCAATCAGAACGTAGAACGGCAGAACGTGACCAAGTTCTGTCTCCTCGTTGACTGCCATGTGGATGGGGGGTTTCTACGTTGCCACGTTCGCACAAACACACGGACAGGCTAGTCAGCTGTTGGCAAGCTCGGGGAAAAAGCGTCACGCGAAATTAAGCACGTACGTATCAGTATGCTAATATATGTTATTTCCGTAGTAAAGTGATAAATTAACGAATCTAGAAGTTTGAATCTGAAGTTTCTTGTAGGTTGACGTTAACTTCCCGTGTGAATTTTATATTCTGGCAAGCATGAAACATTTTATCTTCCTGCTCTACACAGCAACCGAAAACCTTCACTGAAAGAACCTTTGTTGTGTTTTTATTATGGTACCTTGCAAGCATCAGCTACCGGCATCTTTTACTTATGTTGTATCGTATCACAATTACCAACAAAAGAAAATGCGTCTTGTGTTATGAACAACACTGTGGCAAATCGTTCTCCTTTGATTTCATGCCGCCTCTCTTTGCCTTCTTTGTCACGCCGCGATCGCTCAAGATTCAGAACGAACACATGAAATGTATTTCTTGAAAATTAGAGCAAATTACTTATAAACAAATTACGTACAACTTCGTTTCGATAACACGTTTTTAAATTATATTTTGAGGAACCTACAAAAATTCACCTCTAAAACAGAATTTTACAGAACTGAGTTACTGTGTTACGGAGAAGAATTTATCAAGAACAAATCAATTGTGTGTGAATTGATTGATTGAGTTGGTGTTTTAAAGTCCACTTTATGCACACTACGGGTAATCTGGAATGGACGTACAGTTGGAAGTGGGATCCCAACCACTATGTGCCTCGACAGGGTATCAAACCTAGGACTGCTTGATTACAAGACGACAACACTCACCCTACCACTGTGCCATCGGGGAGGCACATGTGGGTGTGTGAGGTGAGATAATTTGGGAGCTATATGAGAATACAGGCTCTGGAAAAACAGAGTTCAATAAATTACAAAGAAACGGTTGGCAATTACTCGATTTCCTTAACATTAATGAAACATTTGGTACATGTGTTATTAATGCTTTGAGCTATTTGTATGTAAAAACATAAAAAATGAATGAAAGCACAGAAGTAGTAGTTAAAGAATCAGTTGTTTTTGCTTACCGGCTACCATTGCACTGGCGCTATCCCAAGATCATCTTCATTGTTGGTTGGTAAACGAACATCTTCATCTGAGCTACTACTGTCATCCCGCCCAAGTGAAATTTCAAAATCCTCCATTTGCTGCTCTTCAACTCCCTCCTTTTTCCATGCTTCAGAAATAATCTTCCTAGTGTTCTGTAGCCGAACGCCACCTATCTGCTGTCACATCCCCGATAGCCTGTTCTGTCAATTGCAAAACTTTAGACGGTGTAAAAGGTGGCAAAGTGTTCCTCTGTGCTACCAGCCCTTTGACCTGTGCCCAAATAAGTTCGTTTGCATTGTACGTACAATGATAAGGCGGGAGACGGACCACCGTATGTCCCGCTTTTTCTGCAAGCTTGTCTATTCGATATATGGGGAACTGGAATTTGTGTAACATAAGGAGCTGCAGTAGTTCAGCCTTCCTCATGTTTCTGTGGGCTCGCGAAAATCCTGAAGTAGGTCAATCGAGGACAGCGCGTCGCTACCAGAGTGGGTGGTTCCACGCCGCTTGCTAGCGCATGACGAGAATAACCATGGAGGGATCTAATAGTAGGATAAGGGTAGGAGGACAACCTGTTGAAATAGAAAATGGACTAAGACAAGGCGATGTGCTGTCCTGTTTGTTGTTTGACATTGCCTTAGAGAAGCTCGAGTGTAAATTAGGTTTACCATATACAATAAGTCAATCCAGATACTACCATATGCGAATGATGTGGACATGGTAGGAAGATATCTACATGCAGTAGAAGAAGCATTTCTGGCCAAAGAAAGGAAAGGATAAGAGATGGGATTGGTGGTGAATGAAAGGAAAACTAAGTACATGGCAGCAGGTAAAGCCCCTGGATATAATGCATCACCGACCATAACAATGGCTAATTATACCTTTGATAGACATGATTCATTTACCTACCTGGGTTCTGTTGTGATATATGAGAATGATTCACAGGAGGAAGTAAAGACACGACTTATAGTAGCGGATAGGGTCTAATATCGATTACGGAGACATTTTAAGAGCACAATATTGTCCAGAACAACTAAGTTACCACTTTGTTAGACACTGATATGACCTCTATTGACCTTGCTGCGGAAACTTGGACCAGTTCAAGGAAAGATGAACAGCTAGTAGAGACCTTTGAAAGAAAGATATTGCGAAGAATATTGGGAGCAGTATGTGATAATGGAAAATGGAGAAACCGATTTATTAAGGAGCTCTACGACTTATATCAAGAACCAACAGTTATTGGTGTAATAAAGGCGGCAAGGTTAAGATGGGCAGGTCATGTGATTCGCATGAGTGATAGTGACCCTGCAAAGAGAGTGATGATGGATAGCCCAGGTGGACAGAGAAAGCGAGGAAGGCTTAAATTAAGATGGGTGAATGGAGTGGATAAGGATGTTTGGAAGCTCTAGTATTGAAATTGGAAAGTTATGTCAAAAAGTAGATTGATTGATTGATTGATTGATTTAGTTTATTTTACTTCGCGTTTTGTGCCTCTTGGCTAATTTGTGAAGAAGGCGATGAGTGATGAAATGATGAGATTGATGAATGGACAATCACAAACAACCAAGCCCGAGCGGGATTCGAATCCGGGATCCTTGGCGTCCTTCTATTAAAGGAAAGCACCTGAGCGGAAGCTTCCCCCATCACAGTAATTCACTCATATCATTTCATTCACATTTCTATTTCAGAACTTTTCAGGACAGACAATCACAAATACCCATGCCTTACCTGGGACTCGAACCTGGAACCCCTGGCGTTGAAGCGCGCTCTGCTAACCACTTTGCCACGGAGGTCGACTACCACTCGACCACAGGGTCCGGCTCAAAAATAGAGATAGATGGAGACAATTCACAGAGGAGGTGGCCAAGGTTCATCAGAGAACTGTAGCGCCATAAGAAAAAGAATGTTTAAGTACCCTTTGATTCTTATATGTAGGCAGCTATTGAAATATTGGTTTTAAAAGAAACTTTATTTACACCGTGGAAACAGTACATGTGTTCATGAAAAGAAGAAACAAAGTTATCAGTTCCTAACATCTAACAATGAGCCTTGATGAGATTAGACTATGAGATCGGTTATATCCAACGTAACTGATTTGAAATTTGTATGTGAATTTTTTGAACCTACGTATTCAATTTGATATGCATTATGGGATGAAACAATATACGCACTCAGTCAGGAAAAGGAGTTACAGTACCATTTAATCACTGTAAAATAAAGGATAAAATACATAGAGTAAACTTTGACAGCAGGAATCGAATATTTTCACCGTGCTATACTTTCCAAGTTGTAGACTGTGACTTGTGTTCATTTGACTCAGACCTAAGGTTGTAGTATTGACAAATGTTATCGCCATGCTCCAAGAGTAGTCCTGCTATTCAGCAAGTATAAGAGTAAGGTATTTGAAGATAATCTTTAAGGCATTATTTATTATATTCATCATAAATACATGCATTTATTACAAATGATGAAGGGATAACTATCACCATCTTAAAAAAGGAAAACAGGCAGTACTCAAATCTCCAAGGGACGTCCATAGGATATCCACAATGTCCAGATCAGATCCATGGATATTGTGGATATCCAATAGACGTCATATGAGTAGTGTAAAATACCATAGGATGAGCACAAAAATCATACAAATGAAGAGCTCATATGATTAAACAGATTGATTTGGCTATACTTAAAACAATGTCAAGATGTCTATATGAATCAATTGGCCAAGTGTGCACACAGTTAAATCTAAAGAATCTTGAGCCCTAGTGTACAAATGAAGAATCACAGTGTACAAATGAAGAAACCTCAACAGATTGATTTGACCATGTATGCAAAAGCTGAATCTGTCAGTCTGTTGTCTGTGAGCCTGCTAAAGATATAGTCTTCTTGATATTGTTATGGCTACACATAAAACTAAGCCAAAAATGCTCATAAGAGCTACCCACACCCATGCACCCACATATATTTACTTCCGGTCCACTTCCGGTTTAAGTTCAGAGAATTAATATGTTACCTGGAATATGCTCAATATTTTAATTGGACACCAGGCTCAACTTGCATATCTAGTACAAAGACAATGTAATATGCAGAGGCCTTCTAGAATTGCTCTGTGACTCTCTCATTTCTTACATCATAAACATTTGATTTTTCACCTATAAGAATAACACTACATATGGTGTCATCGGGGAGTGTATCATGAAATTTACAGATAATTTTAATGTTTGTCCTGTCATTAACCACAACTTGTTTCCTTTTTGAAGTGTTGATGACAAACATGGGTCTCTGTGCTTTGAATTCATCTGGTGAGTAATACATGTCAGTATTGCCAGTAGTGACCCTTTTGTATGCTGTAAATGCTTCATATAATTTAAGAAAATCATCCTTGGACATGTTTAAATTATAATTTTCTCTAGGAAACACCTCATTTCTGCCATTTTTAAGATATATGTTCTTGATGTTGTAGTTATCAAATTTACTTGAATTTTTTTCCTGATTATTGTGTCTTCCAGTTTGAAACAGTACCACCACAAAATCTGGCATGTCATATTGTATACTGGAGAATGAGTTTGTAGCATCAAATTCATAATAGCTACCAGTGGCAGGCTTCTGCACACATTGATATGTATAAAATTGTAAAGGCACCTGTGGATTTTTTAGGATATCTGCTTTGTATTTAAGAGCATAACTGACTTCATATTCAACTACTGGAATTCTTAGCTCCATAGTCTGAATAAGGCACTTGCCCTCATCAGGTAGGGTATTAGGCAGAGCTGCCCCAGTAGAGTTTAATGAACTGTACCTCATCAAAGCATTATTATCATTAGCAGCTCTTCTAAATGTAATTCTTAAACCACCCTTCCACATAATATCTTTGTAATCTGAGAAGAATCCTGGCAACAGGCGCATAGGAAACAGCACAGTGTGGCTCTTAGATATTATTTTATCACCAGCCTCAAATCCACCTATTTTGTAGTAAGAAGCCTCGGTCTTGGATAATTTTAGTGTGGCCAAAGCTGTAGAGGTAATACCAGGGTAATCTACTCTGTTTATAAGAACACCATGTTTTCTGATCTCAATTTCAGAGAACAGATGTGGCACCAAATTGTCTACCAATCTTATATTTGAGTTAGCAGGATAATCTGTACAATCGGGCTTTACAACATCAAACTTGATGTACAGGTCTGCTGGAAAAAAAATCATCAGAATAATAAAAATTCACTAAGTACCCAACAATTCTCCTCTTTCTGTAACACACTTCCAACTCAAAGTGACTGATGCTTTTCAAACTCAGGTACCCAAAGCTATGCTCACTGCACAGCACCCACTGAAACTCAGTCTCATTCTCAACAGACATCAGGTCACACTCTGACAGGTTTGAGAACCTCAGCTTGAATTCAGAAACAAGAGATTTAGATTTGATGTATCTGGAAATGCCTCTTCTTTCAAAAAATGTTTGCATCTTGAATCAATCAACCTGCAAACAATATTACATGTTAGGCTAGGCTATCTCAACAGCAAAGGCATACAGCTCAGTGGCTTCCCGCACTTACATTCTGTAAACATCTTACATGATTTCATTATCCTATTAAAGCACCCAATGCTGCAATTTTTAAATTTTTGCTGAAGAAGATACATGATTATCTTATTAATGTTCAGAGAGTTGTATGCATCAAAGGGCTGAAGGTGATGATTAAAATCTGCACCACTATACAACATCCCACTGTCTGTGTTAACAAATTCTGACCTATGGAACCTGTCCAGATGCAGCTGCAAAAATATAAAATGTTTCCAATTTGAGCTCTGATTGGGAAGCATCTCAAAATCATAGAATCCCCCTGGCTTTGCATGATTTGTGAACCAGCGCCCATAATAGGTAAAATTAATACAATAATAAAAAACAACAAAATGCCCTACAATTCTCCTGTAGGTGTTATACTTGTGGCACTCAAATATCTGAACTTGAGATGTATTACAGATTTTGATTTGCTCTATTTTACATTTCGTTTTGTGCCACTTTTGGCTCATTTGCAAAGATAGGGATGACGGATAATATGATGAAATTAATGAATGGACACTCATTTTACAACTACCATGTACTCACATGAGTTTTTCTTCTCCATTGCAGTTTATGTTTCATTTACTATTTTTTTACTTTAAAATACCATATTTCAAGACTAAAACGTGCGTTCGGCCATTGAAAATACGTAATTTGTTTTATTTTTCTTGTTTAGTTTCACTTTTCTGACACTTTTGTCTAATCATGACCATGAGGATGAGAGATGATTTAATAAAGTGATAAAAGGACACAACAAAGACACCCACGTCCAGACAGGGATGCGAACTCGGGACCTCTGACGTCGTAGCGCGCTGTGAAAAACATTCCACTACGGAGGTCGGCTATTGAAAATATAGTGAATATCAAAAGAAATGTAGTAATGTTCCAAGAGTTGTAGTGCAATTGTTTCAATAAATATTAGTTATACTGACAAACTTTGGAAAAGCAAACAATTTCTGATAGAATTTTAATGCTTGCCTCAACCAACATACATTATAAATATGCATTTCTTATGTAAATATGCACTATGATCATTTCATTGCCCTTATAAAACCAAGAAGCTAGACTATAAAGAAATAAATTTCTTCCAGTGAAGGATTTTGTAAATTGAAAGTATCTTAAGAAGATCAAACCTAATGGTCAATTTTTTAAGAGGATTGGGGGCCACGCTACAAGAGTAGAAAATCTTCAACTTTTGAAGAAAAATCTCTCCAAAATGCCAAACGTTATTAGTTGACAAATAAATGACAGATTCGATTATTTAGTTCCTTCATTTCACTGTCTTATACGTTTCATATTGATTTCTGAGATTTCCTCTTACCACGGGTGACTTAATTTACAGGATTTAATTTCTCTCTCTCTCTCTCTCTCTCAAGGCGCCTGAAAATGTTCACCTAGCGCTTCAATTTTCAAATGCAGTGTTAAAAATATATACTTTTAATATTTCGAGTTTCGTTTACGGACATTTCCATTAACCCTTTTAAAAATAACGAGAACAGCATGTGTTTCCTAATATTTAAGTTTTTTTCTGTATCACATGTATCATTAAATCTTGAGAATAATAAGCTTGCCATTATTAATGTTTGTTCTGTCGCTATTCGAATTTTAAAATCAAATCTTGTATTAATACATTATACGTTCTAAGATCATTCTTCAAAATGTGTAGCTTTATCTTAGTTGAATTCATATTTTCTGAGACTGCATTTGCCAAAAAATAATGGCTTGATCCTGAGAAAAATTGCCTGAAATAGATTTTTTTTCTATCTCTGTGTGTGTAGATGGCATGTCCAGATAGTAGTACCCGAATACGCAGGCGGCATCCATGGTCGTCCTATTTGGATCAGTTGTGTGTGAGCTTTCGTCAATGTTGCATCGCGGTAGTGATTGTGAACGGGTTTCTGTGGGCAGTCAAGACGAACCATAAAATGTGAAATCCTGCAAATGTGAAGTGGGAACTGTCATTTAGTTTTTGCAGGCAACAAACACTCGACCATCTAAAATTCGTTGTCAAATCACGGAAGTTTATGGTGATGAAGTGATGGACGAATCAGCAGTGAGACAATGGATTAGGAATTTTGAGGGTACAGTGAGGCAGAGATGTATGACGAAGGTAACAAAATCGTGTCTTCTGGTACGGTGACTCAAAACCATGGTGCCTATGTATGAGTTTGAATTTTTTTGTTGGAATTTCACTTTTATTCACAGTTAGGGTAGTTTGTACTGGACCTACAGTTTAAAGGGTAGCCGGACAATTTCGATGAACACAGAAGTGATAAGGCGGATGAACAATTGCCATGACATTTTAAATCTTCTATCAAATTGAAGGGTTACTTAACACACTGTACAATACCTCTTACAAGATAATTATGTGAACTATTGATATTTTCGAATAGAACACTGATTCCTCTTACACTTTCTCCAGGCTTGAGACTGGCAAGGTAGCTTGTAAACGTACTTGCATTGCAACCACTTTGGCGTGTTTAAAATCAGTGTTATTCCAGACATCGTCAGTCATGACTATTTCGTCATTTTCGTATTATTGTTATTACTTTTATCTCATTTTCTATTTCTTGTCAGCACTGAAGTACTTCGTCAAACTTGGCTGGGAATTTGGTTCAATAAAGTTTTTGAACATGGGCTAGAGCCAACAGACAACTTTTGAAGTCACCCGTTTCCTCATATGTGCTAATACAATTTTCAAATCTCTCGTCGATTTTAATGTCACGCTTCTTCCATTTCTGGCCATATAGATGTTGATGTTGAGGTTGGTGTCTTCTGCTTGGCTCTTGAGGCAGACCAGAACTTCATGAAGTTTTGGATGCGGTATTCCAAGCCACCTATTTATTTTGTTGTTCCAACCTTCTACACCATTATTAGTTGTGTGGCGCCTTTGGTAGCAAGTCCACATATCTGACGGGATGTCTTCCTTTTCCAGTCACTGCGAAACAAAGAAATCCAAATAATCCTACAATTTATGGTTAGGGGGAGCCTCGCCATGAATGAAGAACCAGCGTTCGTCAATGATCTCCCGTTTCAGAAAAGCGAGAGCGGCATACATCTGGATAGTTAGTGCTATCTCTTTTTGTTCCTTGTTCTTGTACTCAGACGAGGGACCTATATTTTGAACTTTCCTCCATAAGCACTTCTTCATATGAAAGTGACAACCATTTATTTCTGCAAATGGAAAATTTTTCCACAATGCTGACATAGCTGCTGCTTCAAAATCGACGTTGAATTTCATAGGTTTCCACTCTTTAATGCTCTCGATAACCATTCTGAAGAGACGAACATAAGTTTATTTCTTTTTGTTCGGAACAAAAGCCAAAACAACCGTTTCGCTGTTTCCCCCGTAGTGCTTCCGATATCGGCATGAATAGGGTACACTTGCTGCAGCTTTTAAATGTTCCATCCATGACGAAATGATTCTGGTGCTTCAAACTCTCCCTCCCCTTGCTGCCTGCAAAACCATGATTCTGTCTTCTTTTCCATCATCTGTCAAAATGAAGCTGATGCCATCACTCATCTTCAGATTTTCCTCACCCAAGAATACGTCTTCCCGCGTGGTGGGTTCAGTTTGTATTCCTTGGGCCTGACTCCTTTGGCGGCGCAGAGTTCTCTTAATCGACGAGCTATCCAGCACTTCAGTTACAAAGTCATAACCTCTGTCCTGAAGAGTTCCCAGTTCTTCGGAATACACTTTAGCTACGGGCGTAGTTTCTTCTCTAACCCTTTTCTTCGCATTGAAGATCGATCTCATGATATCTAACTTCGCAGCGTCAGGAACTCACACATGATCAGACAATGTGATGACTTGGTTGGTGTTACTCACTAACATATCCTTACAAAGTATAGCTTTCTCCTGCAGACACAGCCACGTAACGATGCCATTCTTCTTATTTACAGCAACTTGACGATAAGAATGACCATCGTACAGCGCGGCAGGTTTTCCTTTCTCCGTTTGAATAACTTCCATAATTAAGTATGCTATCCGAATTACTACTAAGTGAAGTGCACCAGAGCAAGTATGGTTCAAGAAAGGGCAGATTTTTTAAAATTCACCCTTTAGCAAACTTCCACTACTATACGATATTTGTGACACCTGCAAAAAAAACCTGTATTCCGCAGGAGAGATAATCAGACGCCTGGATTCAATTTTCTGTGATTTCAGACTTAGGGTGGGAGGGATTGTCCATTATGGTGCACCTGCGGGTTAGTCATCCTGATTATCGCAATTGTCCTACCATTAATTTTAAAATTACCTTCACAGTAAAAATTGTCGCAATTTTGGCTTCATCGAAATTGTCCGCCATCGCAATTGTCCTAGATTCGTTTAAAGTGGGATGTGAAGCACTATGTACATACCTTTTCCGAGTATCGAACCCGAGACTCCATTATTACAGGGTGCGTATGTCTAAAAATAGCACAAGGTATGTACTATCAGAGTAAAAAGTTATTTCCAACAAACTTATTTTCTTCTTTTTATAACCATACAGTGAAACGAGCGAATTTCGTAGTTTGCCTAATAATATTTGGAAATGACTAAACGTGAGAGCGAGAAGTAAAATAGATTCTACTTATTAACCATAAGATCAAAAATATAATAAACATTTTTTAGCCCACTGTCATAATTAATATATAAATAAGATACCTGAAAACCAGAGGACATGTCGCTGCTGACCACCATGCCGGCAAATGATGGATAATATCGTTGGACTTCTCTTCGTGTTACTAATATCTACTAAGTATACTTTCAGTCCTTGTAGCTCCTTAAAAAACACTTTAGGGTGAATCTCCATTATATCAGGCCCTATATTGTAAAACAATTTGTTATTGTTACTTATGTATATGATTGTGTTCTTCCCTCACCAGGTCTCCCCATGTCTTAGCAACCTAAGTAGTAAGTTATGTCTCTAACAAAAGAATAATGTATTCTCTTATAACAAATCCACATTAATTTGAGCTATGGCAATTGACCCGTTCCAACAGGTACTGCTTTCGGCACGTACCTCATGTCTGTGTTCATATATATCCGTATTTGCAGTCATAAGAGACTCACTCACGTTTTTTGTACACATTTCTATGGAAAAGCCTCTAGCACTGATAATTATAAGTAATTTACAGTATTTCAAATATCAAGTAATATGTTGGTCTACTTTCAACAATTAACTTACATAAACTAACTAGAAAAGAATACATGTTAATCTTGTTCGTCACAACAATTGAAAAGTTTAAAGAACACAGCTGTGATAAATAAATATCACAACAATTGGATACTACAGACTATCACATCTGTGATCTTTAAACTTTCCATTTGTTGTGACGAAGAAGATTAAAATGTATTCATGGTTATTTTCAGTTTTTTATAATTATAATTTTCACGCTACGCACACTTTAAGAGCTGTGCCACACATCAGCTTGAAACAAGGGTGATACCTCCACAGATATTATAAAGAGGAGTTATATCCTTTCGCGACTGATTCCATTTTGGTTTTTCACGACCTTCTGCTGGGAAGTTTATGTAACTTGTAAAAATCCATTCCGGGCGACACATCACAGATGACGCTGAGCGAGT
This sequence comes from Lepisma saccharinum, assembly GCF_977018435.1. Classification (NCBI taxonomy): domain Eukaryota; kingdom Metazoa; phylum Arthropoda; class Insecta; order Zygentoma; family Lepismatidae; genus Lepisma; species Lepisma saccharinum. The sequence continues at coordinate 19,688,001 of NC_139255.1, forward strand.
ACTTTTTGTCACAAGTTTCCGCTGGTTTCCAGAAAATTTATCAACGTTAATTTGGACTTTTAGCCGAGATCATCCAAGGGAGAAGCTAATTTCATTTAGTGAACTGTCATAATTCCGAGGATTTGACGAGATGCAGACGACTGGAGGAAATCTCATGATACCGGTAAGTGTGGAGAACGAAATTCGTATAATTGTATGTAACAAAGAGCAAATAATATGATTTGCACATTTCGTGCGTTTTGTTGCAAACTTAAATTGAAACTAATTTACATATTTTTCACTATTTAACTCTTCTTGCATGGAGTAAAATTATGTAACGTTGCGTCCATTAATTAAATTAGGCTATTTTGCGTCACTTTTCTGCCACTTTCGGCTAATGGTAACGATAGCGATCATTGGTGGTATGCTGAAATGGATGAAGCCACAGTTACAAACACATATGGATGATTATACTGGCTGAAGTTTCAGGCGACAGAGCCTCGTTAATCTGTAATATTCCCCCAGGGAATATACGTAGAAAAGAGGTTCACATTTGCGTGTCTTCATAAAGGTTCAACACTTACACCCTAATGTTAGGTAGCATTCTCTAAAATACTCACTTTTCTTTTTTTAAATTTACCTAATTTTCCATTCCACTTTGTAGTAATTATAGCCCCTATTATTCTCCTTAGCAACACTGTTGCTCATTTGCAGTACATTAAAACATAAGAGATCTCAAAATGTGTGATATTATATAATGGAAGAGAACATTTTAGCGTATGAACATTGTGTAACTGTACTATAACATTGTATTTTACATTAAAATAAGCATACACCATTGAAAACGTAGAATTACAATTAGTGTGTGTGTTTGTGTGTGTGTGTCTGTGCATGTAAATAAACTTAACTAATACGTCCAGAATGAAGCACAACTTCGAAAAGAATTATGAATTGAAACTATAATTTGGCATGTATAAAAATATTTTTTGCCTTTATCAAACGTTAACAACTTTGTTTATAAATAATTTGACAATTATTTCCTATTTATTCAGCATTATATTATCTCAATGTATGCCACCCCCGTGGCAGAGTGGTTAGCACATCGCGCCACGACACCAGAAGTTTGAATTCGGATCTGGGCATGGATGTTTGTGAATGTCCATTCATCATATCATCACTCATCCCATCTTCGCAAATTAGCCAAAAGTGGCGCAAAAAGCAAAGTAAAATAAAGCAAAGCAATCAACCAATCAATCAACAAATGTTTTACACCTTTGAGTTAGTTTCGTTCATTAATTCAATTTTAAAATCAATATTAGAATGTATAATATAACATATCTTACACCATAATTTGAAATTTGCACCCTATTGGAGTGCATTTTACTTTAGCTTATGTTATTCTTCGAGATATTTCTATAAAATACTCATCAATATTTAAAGTCAATGATTATATGAAATATATCGAGAACATGTAATCCAAATTGTAGTAATTACTTTTGAATTTTAAATTTATTTGCTTAACCACGGTTATTTAAGTATCGAGCTTAGTGTCTAAAACATTATGACTTTCAAGTAAAGCTACCACCTGCACAATGCAACGTGTCCCATTTTATTAGGGTTGAAAGTCGGGTTCCACACATTCACAATCTCAACTATTTTTGTAGGTGATGAGATCAGCACCACGTTCTGGTCTGTGGAAAAAATTCCCACCTGAAATTATTATCGAACCCAGGTTTTCCGCGTGGCGGTTAAACCCACTGAAGACAAGAATACCGCAACTCTACTCGCTCACACACACACACACACACACACACATGAGCTCCAAATATATATTTGTGTGTGTGTGTGTATATGTTCACAAAGTGTGTTTCATGTTGTTATATTTAAAGAATAAATAACCTTAATTATCACGCGCATATCTTTCAATTCTGAAACTGTTATTGTACGAATTGTTTACTACATCTCAAGGTTATTTTTAACTCTGTCTCTTTCTCTACAAGATACAAGTATGCAAATACTAACACCGACATTTGTGTCGATTGAAATAGTTATACCCTACCATAGAATTTCATTCAAATGAACAAAACGCTTGAAGACTTTCTCCTTTGTAAACACCATACCCTTTGCAGTGTCTGTTGAATGTTCCTCTTTAAAAAAGAAGCGTTATTGCCCAGCGGTTTTCGTTTCCACTCTCATATGAACGTCTTTTGTTCATCCCTTCCATTATTTATGGAGGTACTGGATCCCGTTAGATATGAAGCTCTGCATATTTGGTACCTTCTCCTCGTGCATGGACGTGCTTCATTTATCACGAATCTCATTAATTAAATATGCAAATATGTTATTGAGACTTTTAATCCTGGCAATGGTCATGGCGAATGAAGCTATAATGGAGATACAGAAGTTCGGTACTGAAGTAGAAAAAAATGAAATTTGAGAGCTAAAGAAGAGAAAGTTATATTCCAAATATTTTTTATCCTTCCATTCATGATAAATGAAAAAGTGGTCGCATGTCAAATGAATTCGTGTGTAAGAATACATAAATCACGTGACTCACGTTTCTTCATTATAATTAATTACAATAGTTATGTAAGAAACTATTGTAATAATGATGGTGCGGAAATCATATTACAATTACCGTACAGTGTCATTCTTATACATAATTCATTGATAACAGGCAATTCGAAAATGGTTAAAAAATGGTTAATGGTTAATAATCCAAAAGTTGTGTTTTTTCTAACATGGATTAATCCAAAAGTTGTCTTTCTTCTAACATGGATTCCGTCCTCAGCTTCTTTACCGCCATTGTTCGTCACAGAATTATTTCACTTAACATTCAGTTATTGCAGACCCGACGCAATCTGGCCGACATGATTGTTGTTTATAAAATTACCAATGGAAAATTAAGATCCGAATTTCGAGTTGCAGAATTCAATTCCAGAGTGCCGTCTCGATACACCCGAAACGATCACCTGTTCCGAACCTCTGCCACTAGGCTTACCCTATACAGCGCTCTCGGTTCCACAGGCTGCACCAGTTCTAACCCTACAGTCTAGTAGTCTAGAACATCAAGACTCTAATGGTCTTCAATAAAACAAATCTAAAGTTAGTTTTTTTAGGAAGAATCCAACCAAGGTTGTAAAGTTTATAGAAAAACGGTTATTATTCCACTGAGACACTTACAACGAGCAGGTAAGTGACTCGAAAGCCGGAACTTGAAGTATTGTTTCTCGTAGATAAAATTATACTCACTTGAAGATCAACACTAAGGTGGCCTAAATCTAGGTTTTACAGAAGAGCGGCTTAAATCTATTTCACCTCTTCCTAAGTTGGAACCGTTCCTACTTGGCCAGTCTATATTTTACAGAAGAGCGGCTTAAACCTATTTCACTTCTTCCTAGACTTACACTGACCTCCTTTGAAGCCAAAATGCGTCGTATTTATACTCAAGTTTCCAGTCTCGAACTCAGGCCTTTAGGTAACTTTCTGATACAATATTCTGGAGTATAACAGATAGATATTTAGAATATAATTATTTTTGCTTTGAGTAATTTACAAAAAAAGTTTACATATTCATCTGAATTAACAATTATTTCTTTAACGGTGATAAGCTTCTTCTATTTCGGAAAAAAATACAGATTTAGACGTTCCGCCATTATCAAAACACAATCTGGTTAGTTCATTAACATTGGTAAGCTTTGATTGGGGGGTTTATATTTACATCATAGCATTATACATGTTGCGTTACACAAACTGACTTCATTAGTGTATTACATAAAGGTTAATTTATTAGATCATAAACACCCTGATTGGTGCGTTCAGTTTACGTCACAAACTGAGTTATACTACATGTAAATTTATAATCATTATCAATCAATCAAGACGATACTACATCTTTTAACATGTACATTGACAATCATACCGCAAAGTTACAAAATGTGAAAGGATGTAACAAGTTCTATAATAAACTACACTCAAACGTCGATATAATTTGTCCCTACAAAATACATTCCGATCGTCACTAAGAATGAACGTGTAGATCTTTTGTTTGTTTCCTTGTTTATGTATTTTCATGTTTATATTTACATTTCTGTTTTTTTTTAACTAATCCATCTTGACTTGTTTTTATTAATCTATTACAGTTTCAGTGTAAAATGGCTATTACAAGTGCTGTATCTGAAATTTCGAATAAATAAATAAATATATAAATAAATCTGCCTTTCTAAGTCTGAAATTTTAGTTTATTTGACCTTTGTGTTTTGAAAAAATATTATTGTATTAATAAAATATATTTGGTTATATTTTAATCTGTTGATAAATGTATATTATGTTCATCTTAGAAAATATTATGCGGTCAATACCTATTTTATACTACTTCCTTGCTGGAATTAGTACGATGTCTCTCAGCTTTCCCTTTAAAAATGACTTAACTCAAAACAATGCCAAACCCATTGTATCACTATAATATAACATCTTGGAGAGACTTCCTACTATTTTAGATTGTAATTTCGCATTCCAAGTCAAAATATATTTGAGTGTTGTATTTGGTACGATCACGGACACTTCTGGCTTGCAGCAATCCCATTGAAAGTACATGGGACTGCTCCAGCCAACAAGTGCCAATAGCTGTACAACTATGGAAAAATAGATCTCTGGTATTTCACTCGAAACCTTGCTTTGTTAACAAAGTTAGAATATGGAAGGCAAGTTTCATCTCTGTTAAATGATGATAAGACCATATTTTGTGTACAGTATTTTATTTTCTGTAGAGGCAAAAAAGGTAACAATGGTTGACTCAATTTTTCTTCATATGATTTAAGTTTAGCAGTAAGAAAGAGTATCCTTTCTTTCCCGCGAGAAAGAAAAATATTTCCATTGTTCAGAAATCTATACATGTAGATCAACTAATTCAAGAATAGGGAAAGTATGGCGTATTTGGTAATAGCGTATTTGAAACTGACTGGTATTTCACTGAAATTATATTCAAGTTAAATTCAAAAAATATATTTAACTTCCAAATAAAAGTGTTAGGAGAGAATGATTCAATTGTTATAAAGTAGAGTTTGCAGATTAGTGTCAGGGCAGAAAAAATTATATACTCCACAGTGTATATAATTTACATTATATTTTGAGAGAATATAATGTCGAATAAATAGGAAATAATTATAAAATTATTTCTAAACAAAGCTACTTATGAAACTTGTTATTATATATTCCTTTAACAAATGGACATAAATAGAATATGTGATGGAAGTAAACTAAGGCAAATTAATCAATCAATCAATGGATAACAGAGATTTAACCCTAGAACACTACCGTACGTAAAATTTACGTATGCTTCGCGCTCATTTCCCTCCCCTACCTCCCACATCGCACCCACCTACCCCTCCACCTATGGTATTCCTCGAGCATTCTGTCAGGTGCGTGGCAGCACTGTGGTAAGGAGGGCGGAAGCAGTGAACGTCTTTAGTTTGTGCGTTATGTGAGAGACTGTACGTCAATAATACGTAGCGATAGTAACAGAAGAAAAATCTTGCACGTAATTTTGACGTGCATGTAGTAATAACGCCATTTGTATTCACGTAAGATTTGCGTGAATTTTTCTTCTATTATATCTCATTTTTCTATAATATGATCAACATCGCAGCGATAAATGGATACATTATTCACACTCACAACTTCTACAACAATCAGGGCAACTCAGAAAAGAGACCATTCTCACGAATTCAGTTCATGCTTCACCTCCATGAGAACTTGACCAAGATCTGGCAGGAGCAAAGGCTAATAAATCCGGGACTGTCACAGGAGTTAAGAAAGTTAATTTTGAAGGTACTGGGGAAGGAAGAGACAAGTACAGTAGCAGCCACGTCACAAGGGAACAGAAAGTATTGCAGTTTCTGCAACTACAAGAAAAGGAGGATGACAACTACGTACTGCTCCTGTGGGAAGCCAATTTGTGGAACACTACCGTACGTAAAATTTACGTATGCTTTGCGCTCAAATCCCTCCCCTACCTCCCACCTACTTACCCCTCTGCCTAGCAGTGCCTCAAGTTGTCTGTCAGACATAAGGCAGCACTGTGGTAAGGAGGGTGCAAGCGCTGATCGTCTTGATTTCGTATGTTATATTGTGCACTGTACGTCAATTTTACGTAGCTGTGTAAAACGAGAAGTATCTTCCACGTAATTTTGACATTTGTAAATTCGATTTGGATACTTAGATTTTGAAAACGAAAGTTTAGAAGCATGAACTATTTTCTTGTAAGACTTTAAAATTACATTTGTTCCTTATTTACAGCGTTATGAATATTATTATTGTTTGCTTTTCATTGTTCGAACTTTTCGCCTTCATTCTTAATGTACGAACGGGCTTGTCAAGCAAGACCTTCTCTTAAAATATTCTATGTTTAATAAAACCATGCTTATACATTTTAAAATGAAGAATAAAATTCCAATATAAGGAAAAATAAACAAAATAATGTTCACAATGAATAGAAATTTGTTTTCATGATGTAGAAGTTGTTTTAAAAATAGATTTCTTCATGTACGTAAAATTTACGTAGCGGTAGTTATACTGTAATATTGGAACACGGTAGTGTTCTAGGGTTAAGCTATCAGAAATTGCAAATTCAATCAACAATCAACTGGTATTATCCATTAACAATTCATACATCTGAATCTGTGGATTGACAATTAATGTCAAATTGAATAGAGGATATGCAGACCTATAACTTCCATTATGTAGGAGCTATCAGATTTTCACTCTCCTCAACTAGAAAATAGAGATTTCAGATTAGAAAATCGGCCTCCCCGATGGCGTAGTGGTCACTCCGCGAAGAGGCGAGGTAGAGAGCAGACGTGTCTAGCGAGCGCTCCCGAACATTCGTCAAGTTGAGTAGAATCAACACGCGGAATAAGTTTCTACAGTCAGGTATATATTATATTAACAGCAGAGCGAGCAGCTCAGTATCAGTGACGTTAAGTGAACGTATGTAATTTCTAAGACATGCCGGTCAAAAGGTTAAACACTTTGCAATTTTCCTTTGCAAGAGTGCAGCAAAGGCCGACCATTCTCGCCATTCGCGCGTTGCGGATGTTTTGAGTATTGAAGTAGATTTCGTAAAACACCAAGTGTTTGTTAAAGTAAGCACCGAGCAATTTTGCAAGGAAGTAATAGCACGTGGTACGGGAACTTTCGTATTCTCAGACGACACAGGAGAATATGAAATTCCAGTTCACAGAGCAGACCAACCTGTTACAATCGTTCGTATTCATCTAGTTCCCATGGAATTACCAGAAAGTGCTATAACAACTGAAATGTCTAAATACGGAATAGTACAAACAGTACGAGATGAAGTGTATTCCACCTCCCTACCCTATCCAGTCAGAACAGGCAGGAAGATAGTCCGTATCATTCTACAAAAACCGGTGCCTTTTTATATTATGTTAAATGAAGAGCGTTATTGGATTACGTATGAAGGGCAACCCAAACTCTGTTTTAGATGTGGTGCAGAGGACCACTTACAGCATCAGTGTCAGAATAGGGTGGCAAGGTCGACACGTACTACAGGATATGCTGCAGCCGTGGAAAATACACTCCCCAGTTCTTCACACCCTCATACGGAATCAATTGTTAAAGACCAGAATACCAGAACCATTTTACCAGTACAGGCTTATCGACAGGCCACTCCATAGGACCACAAGGAACAACAGGAGTAGATTGTAGTCACCGAAGACAACGAACCAAAGGCAAGTACTACGATTCCCAAACCCCCACAGTTAAATCAGCAAGATAATGCAAGCGATGGTAACAAGGAAAGTGTGCACGAAAGTGCAAGTGAAAGTGTAAGTGGGAATGAATCTATAGTTCCAATTACTCTTTTCGAATTCCCGAAACAAGACCCCCAAATCCCTACAAGTTCGATGTTCGCAGAAGCACAATTTCCAGAACCTAACCCCAAAAAACCCCGCTCACGATCCGCCAGGAAAGCGAGGAAAAATGCTACAGACCATATGACCTTACGTCCGAAGAAACAAAAAAAGGATGATGTGGTAAGTACAGCAGTAGAAGTACAGCTTAAGTCCAAGAGTGAAAACCCTATTCAACCGACCCCTTTTTTAGGAAAAGAAGAAAAAAGTTTAGAACTAATAGGGCAGGGACACATAAACCAAGTGATACAGTAATGCGTACAGCTCTTGATTCAGGTAGTGACGAAGAGATATGAGTGATTCTGCCCAGCGTCAAAAGTGGAACAATTGCAAAGCGTAAAGTACTAACAATTATTAATGCATTGCTTAAATCAGATCCTTACATCCATAATGTGCATATTCACATTAGCAACGATTAACCTTAACAAATTACAAAGTCAGAATAAACTCATGGCGTTTTTTGACACAGTCGGATATTGATATAGCCTTCCTTCAAGAGGTAGGCATTGACAATTTTTCATCTTTGGCAAGGTACAATGTTCATAATAATTTTACTGCCACATATCAGGGCACAGCAATAGCGATGCATCAAAGAATTGATTTACATAATGTTACCCTCCACCCACCAGGAAAACTAATAAGTGCGGAATTAGGTCCTTTGTTTTTATGCAATGTATACGTTCCTTCAGGAAGTCATAATAAGCATGAACGAGAACATTTTTTTCTACAATCCTAAGTCCAGAATTAACATCGAATACATTAAATGCGTTAGTGGCAGGTGATTTCAATTCCGTCCTAGATAGGCAAGACCAACAACCTGGTTATAATTTTTCTCGGGCACTCTATGAATTAACAAAAGGTTTAAAGTTACAAGATGCATGGAGTTATAAACATAGATACCAATCAGGATTTACACATGTTACAACTAAAAGTTCTTCACGCATTGACCGATTTTATTTAGCGAAGGGTTATAAAGAAAATGTACATAGTGTAAGTGTGTTTCCCTTTTGCTTCAGTGATCATGCTGCCTTAATTTTAAAAATAAAATTGGAACAAAACAAATCATGTATGGGAAGAGGATATTGGATGCTAAATTGTTCAGTATTGGCGGATAAAAATTACGAACTGCTAATAAAAGACACTTGGCTAGAGCTAGTTAAGCGTAGATCACCCAGTAAGACCCTAACAGACTGGTGGGAATTCATTGTAAAACCAAAATTTCGTTATATTAGTAAAATGTATAGTATAGAAAAAAGTAGAGATTTTAACAACATGTATAATTTCTATTATGCCGTGTTACACGATTTACAAAATCTAGCATTACAAGGTAGTGTAAATATGCCTTACATTGTAACGAGCCGCCCTGGATCGTACTTGGTTCGATGGGTCTATTGAGCCTCGGCTTCACACTCAGTATCGCTTCGGGGCTTGAGTCTCCTCGGCTCAAGGTTCGGGTTATTCCGGCTTCTTCAATCCTCGATGTAAGGTCCCTCGTCAAAGGTTCTCAATGTACTTATAGATCTTGACCAAGATTCTATAAGCAATCAACAATCCTTTTTCCCACTTGGTTCTGTCGATATTCGGTTAAGTATCCAACTTCCTTTTCTCTTTTCAGCCTCTGACCACAGAACCGAAAATTAATCCGTGACCACATAGGATTGATTATATAGGATTATATAGGATTTCTCGGTGCCGTGAAGTATTTACCAACTTTTATCTTAACATCAATTTTACATTACAATAAAATACATATTAATAAAATATAAATGAGGAACATACATAATTGCTCATCTTTAACCAACTAATTCCAAAACAATTTTATTTTTGTATATTTCATTCGCTCCGTTTTCTGCCATAGAAACATCCTTAAAGCTTCTTGTAGTATTTTTCTAAATTCTAGGTTTCTGCACCATTCAACGCTACGACGCTACTCCATACTTTCATCACTCTCTACTAAATACTTGTTTGCCCTTACTAACCTCGCTTTGACCTCTTGACTGCAATTTGCACCAGTACAAAACTTTCATTCAGTAAATAATTTCTATAAAAATTAAATTCAGTAGCGATTACCGCATTGGATGGTTTATACCGTTACTAGATTCGAGATCTATCCGGCAAACCAGAGAAAATAGTAGTTTATCTAAGTTCAGTTTCAAATTGCTAACTGCTAGAATGAACGACGAGAGATAATTGATAACCGGCAAAAGAAGATTATTTGTTAGGATAATTGTAACATTTTAAAGACGAATAGTGTTAATCATTCGACAAAACATAACTTCAAATTTTAAAATAACTAACTCCAGAATTTAATTCCATGCATAGAAACCTATCATTGCTAACAACAGAATATGTATACTAAAGCTAATGTATACTTCATACTCAGTCCTTTTAGAATTTGATAACATTATAATTTTGTATGCGTAATTTTAAATCCTTTATACGCACAAAGTAAGTAAGCTTGATTCGAATTCTTAGTCTTTTGTTTTAAGTTTATCATTAAAAAGTTCCGTTACGTGGAATAAAAGTGTATTTGAATGCCCACATAAACTATCCATAGAGATCAACTCTTTCAAGGAGGGGTAGGTGGAGTCATATCTGAAAGTTACTAATATGCCATACCCTCCTATGTCAAAAGCGCACGGGGAACTTTACCTTGTATTTTTTCGAAAAAGGGTCAGTTAATATCCTCAATAGAGTACAGGTGTTTTCCTTTTCCAGCTAGTTTTGTTTTTGTTGTGACTGTATTGGGCTTGTTACAGCTTTCATACAAAAGTGACAAGCGACAGGCGATAAAATGACAAGAAGTAACAAGAACATAAACCTCTTGCACTGGACACTTCCTTCTGTTTAAAAGCTTTCACTTCGCAGATAGGACCAACAGACCGAGGTGACACGATGCACACTGTTGCAAATACTACCCATGTGACATGCAAGCGAAAAGTGACACGTTCGGTCCTGTCACTCAAAGGTTGCAATTACTTCTATAGTATTGTTTCGAACTTGCAAGTGAGACCGGCCTTCAATTTCCTATCAATTCTGTGTGCTAACAAGAAAAAACATTAGACAATGAATAAGGCTCAATGAACATTGCATGTTAACAGTGTCACTAATTTTCAGACACGTTTCAAATTAGTGCATCTGAAAGATAAAATAAGTAAATGTTTTTCTTCCTAGCACATACTAGAAATCATAAAAAATAGTTAAAATCTAGTGAAACGCCAAACACATGAATGTACGAAATTAACTGATAAAAATTCAAAATACGGGATAAAAAATAGTAAAAAAAAATGTTCAATTCAATTCGTTTTTTTTTTCTCATAGACGACGTTGATCAAACGCTGACATACCACATAGCCAACATACAAAAAATATAGAAGAATACTTAATTAGAGATAAACATTATAAAACACTAAATTAATTAAATAAAAAAGTGTATATAATTGCTAGTGCACAAAGGAAACAATAAAGAAAGCAGAGAATATATATATATATATATATATATATATATATATATATACACTATATACACACATACATACACAAACACGCAATGTGAGTTTGCAAATTACTTGGTTCCAATTCAGTTGAATGTAAGATAGATTCTAGTAAATCGAATTAAGTCTAAATCATAGTTAAATGCTAACAATATATCAGTATAATTTTAAAGGATACGAGCATTTCTAACTCGTAAGTTTTCAATTGAAATATGATGTTATTAAGTAAATCACTGATGAACACATAAGTAAAACCAACATTTAATGTTCTTTAAATAACATTTTGTATTCGTCAGATATTTATCTCGAATACCTCTCATCTAATGCAACTTTTATCCAATACCCATACATCAGTGTTTCTAAATAATTAACGTACTTTAAACCATAAATTCCAACCATTTACAAATTTTAAGATTGACAATATTCTGTTTTTGACTCAGCTTCCGTAATAGTCAGAAGTGGCAGATAAGCGAAGTAAAATCAGTATATCAATTAGACATTAAAAAAAAACCAAATGTAACTCTTAGTGGTAATTAGTCATTACGTGTGTGTAAGTACGGTTAGCTTCACAGGTTTTAATTTGAAAATCAAATTTGGAAAAAAAAATTAATGACATTGTGAAGATATTCAGATTTCGTTCTCAAAAAAGAGCAGCATGTATTTGACAAGGTCTTATTACTTCGTGATGTACAATCACCGGGAATAAAAATAGGACACCTATATCCTAAAAGACTCGCTTCACTGCAATGCGTTATGTGTGTTGCCGAACTCTAAGGCAATGGCCGAACCTCTTATTGAAACTTGCTATTGAATTCTCTCAGCATCGCACAGTTAGGAACACACATAGCACACTCCACTTCAGCGCGTTTCATGATCTAAGTGTCCTGTTATCATTGTCCTAGTCTGTATAAGTCAGGTGCATGACTTCTGAATAAACTCCACATCTACCCACACACCTTCAACACGAAACATGCATCAACTACAGGTAGGACAATTCAATACTATTTTATGGGAAAAAACAAATTCTTCAATAATGTCTGTGCTGCTATCATAATATTGATCAAAGACTGTTTTTGGAGTCCCCAGCGTCGAGGATCAAACTTTCTTCATATTGAGATTAAAGACAGCGTAAATTGGGACACTTCCATTCAATTTTCTCTAAAAGTTTTCTGGAGGAAGGATTACCTCCAGCGTAAGAAGAAGCTTTAAAAAACTTGGGAGCACTTATAGAAACCACCATTAAAACAATAAATCAGAACGTCAGCTAAAAATGAATCGTTTCGTTTTAAATATCTCAGCTGTTATCAAGTGGTGGAAGAGTTGTTATACTTAGAATCTAGGCTTCCAATTTTTAATGGATGACTGTACATAAACACGAAATTAACCTAAGTCGGTGTCACATCGCTCTGTTTTCATTACGTAATGTGACATTTCACATTTCAATCTGCGGATGTTTCGTGTTGAAGTTGTGTGTGCTTTGATGTAGCGTTTATTCAGAAATCAATGTATTGAGACAAATATTCCGAACGGTTAACACTCTGTCCTTATTAGAAACTGTTACTTGCTAGTATTCAGTTATTCAGTGGGAATACCACCAAAATAAGATTTGACTATAATTTGACTTTCTAGACCGGAAACAGTTTCTCTTTCTGTCTATGTATCTCTGTGATGTATAATAACATGACATTTCAAAACGCCGGCCTCCGTGGTGGAGTGGTTAGTACACCACGCTATGACGCCAGGGCATATGCATAATAGTTTCTATGCACAGACTATTGCACTTGGCAATAGCTGCCATTTCACCATGCATAAAAATGCAACATATTTGAAATATAATTTGATTTCATTCTTATTATTCAGCGTCGCTTTTGTGCCGCTTTTGCCTATCCGCGACGATTAGAATGAGTTACAGTATGATTAAATTAAAGAAAGGGCATTCATAAAGAACACACACGCCCTGGCAGGGATTCGAACCTGGCGTCACAGCTTTGTGCTCCAAGCACTCCGCCACGGAGGCCGGCGTTTTAAAATGTCATGTTATTATACACCTCCGAGATACATAAGCAGAGACAGAAAATGTTTTCGGTCTAGAAATCTACATATAATAAGACTCCATAAGTTGGCCCAAAGGAAAACACATTCGCGGATACTAAGATGATTCCCACAAAGGGTTACGTTTATTAATTGAATTAGATGTTACATTGAGCATCATATAAACTCCAGTCGAGACGAAGTAATTTTAATGCGGCTCTGAATAGGATACAGCCGTCTCACACATTGTCACTTGCTGCAAGGACTAGACCCTCTGTTGTGCCGTACTTGCAACGTTGTTTTATGCGTTCGACACATTCTTAATCACCGCAGACAGTGTTTTACCCTTCCCAACGATTTATCTGCTGTTTGGAGACGATGTCAGTGTTTTAGACAATGGTTTTAGCTCACTTCCACTGTTTCTGAGGTAGATTTTTAATCTATCCTTACCTTTTTAGTGTATTGTGTTTGTTCAATGTAGGTCCATTTAAAACCTGCATCTTTTACCCCCTTGTTCATTATTTTAAATTGTAGGTAAGGGTTTTGGGTAAGAGGATGTTCCCCGCATACATTGAAAGGTGCAAAATTGTCTGTTGTGCCGACGCAGCTACATATTTTTATTCAATCAATCGAAGACATGGGTAGAAAATTTATTTAATCATTTTTTTAAAAAAATATATATATTTCTCTTGCTGATTCAGTTCCTGTAGAATTGTATTAATGATGATTTAGCGATGAAATGGATAATGAAATTTCATATTTACTACTATTATTTCATTTGCTAATAATAATGATGAATTGTATTTTACGAAAATCACTATTGTACAATTATGAGAAGGTTGAAGTAAAGTTAGATGACAGTAAACTACGTAATTATGAAGCTATTCCTGTGTCATTCTCTGTGGAAAGATGCCGGCTCCTGTGGCGGAGTGGTTAGCACTTCGCGCATGGACATTTGTGAGTGTCCATTCATTAATTTCATCATCTTCGTAAATTAGCCAAAAATGGCACAAAAGCGGCAGTAAAATAAATCAAATCACAAAATCTGTGGAAAGATGACGTTTGTTTATATTTTTTTGTTTAAAGACTTGGAGTTAGTAGTTATGGTACCGCGTAGAGTCCGATAAATCAATTGATTGGAAAAGATCGATCAAAGATCAATTGATGATGTAGTTGTGTGGGCAAGCAAGGGTTATTGTTGTTCGCGATGACGTCATAAAATGGGCGTGGCTTAATTTTGCGAGGAGCGTTTTGATTGGTTGGAAAAGTATTCGGGTTTTTCCCGCGGCGTCTGAAAACAGATGGCGTTGATGATTCTGAAATTCTGGGAATTTGGGGTGGGGAGATTCTCGGAATTTCCGGTGTCTGAAAACAGATGGCGTTGATGAGGCTTTTAAGTGATGCGGTGAATGTTAAGTGCCTTTTCTTGGAAAATGGGGTTTGTTGAGTGTTGTTTCGAGGAAATTTTGTGAGAATTAATGGATGTGGTTTGGGTAATGGGTTTGGAATGGTAATTGCTTTTCCCGGTCGGCCGGCGTCTGAAAACAGATGGCTTTGATGAGGCTTTTAAGTGGTGCGGTGAATGTTAAGTGCCTTTTCTTGGAAAATGGGGTTTGTCGAGTGTTGTTTTGAGGAAATGTTGTGAGAATTAATGGATGTGGTTTGGGTAATGGATTTGGAATGGTAATTGCTTTTGCATTCCTGAAATTCTGAGAATTTTGGTGCGTGTTTTTGTTGTCTGAAGACAGATGGCGTTGATGATTCTGAAATTCTGGGAAATTGGGCACGTGTTTTTGTTGTTTGAAGAGAGATGGCGTTGATGAGTCATTCTGGGGAAGGCGGTGTTTTTCTCGGGCGGCCGTTGAAATTCCTGGAATTGGGTGTGGTCTGAAAAACATGTCCTAGCATGTTTTAGGTTCAATCTTCCAGGGTGACTGTTTGAAGTATGTTTAACGGAAATCGTGACGTAGAAAAAAGAAGGTATAAATAGAAGGGATACAGGATAATAGTATCATGTGAGGATGGATGTGTGCGGTACAAGACTGTCTGATAATGGTGTGAATTTCTACGAGGTTAGTTACGAGGAGTTCTGGGAACTTGTTCGATCTTGCGGCGACCTGGACAACGATCCAACGGCCCTGCATCGGGTGCTGAGTTATTTCCCGTTTATGTATGTAGCGATACCTGAATCTCCCTGGTGTGGATGTTACCTGTTCAACGGATTAGGAAAAGGAGTCCATCATCACTGCGAGACGTTGAAGGAGATAGAAGAGAGGAAAAGAAGAGCGGACGAGAGAACAGGATTTCCAGGTCACGGGTGTATGTGCGAACTACGTCGCAGGAAGGAAGAGGACAAGATCGGTGAAGCTTTGAAGCAGAGAGTGAAAGAGTGGCTTTCATTGCTGGCAGACAGAAATTCCTTGTGGTGTTCTGGCTGTGATCGTCCTTTGTTACGTAAATTAGAAGGACATCCCTGTTTCCCTGTGGTTCCTGCAGAAGGTTTCGGCGTCCGCAGACGTCTGTTCCCCGACGATCTTCAGGTTGTTCCTTTATCGCCGATACCTGGGACGCCGTCACCTACAGTATCCGATTACTTTACCTTTTATGACGTATGAGAGTGTTTACTCACCACGTCTGCTGGACTCACGCCGAGCCGTATGTTATCAATTACGTATCAGTGAATTCGAGATACAGAACATACAGAAAGTGGCCTATAGGATTACGTCAGACTCCGGAAGAATTAGTGACTGCAGGATTTTACTATTCAGGCTTTAGTGACAGAGTATTATGTTTTCATTGTTCGTACGGACTTTGCGATTGGACATCCAAAGATTGCCCGATTCTAGGACATTACATGTTGGTACCCCAGTGTCCTTTTATACAGAGTGTTGCGGCGTTACATCGTAACTCCAAGAGCTGCAAGTATTGCGACAGTATAGAGACTCCTGAGAAAACGTGCGATAAACCTAGTGTGGATTCTGTGTGCAAAATATGTTTTCAGAATCCTAGCAGTGTTGTAATTCTCCCGTGTCGACATTTTGTTTCCTGCGGATCCTGTGCTTCCCAATTGGACAAGTGCGCCGTATGCCGGGGTAGCATTGAAGATACGTTGACAGTTTTCACCTGATGCCCAAAATGGATGTCTGTTTTTTGGACGTTCAAGGTCTTCGAGGAGCAGGAGGAGAATTTGTGTGGAAAGAAGTCGGAATTTTAAAATTTCCTTTTGACATTGCATTTGACTGTTTAGTGAAATCTCCATATGGATTACGCTTTTTGAGTGAAAAGTATCGCCGAGTGAATTACTGGCTCCGTACCAACAAACACGGTCTCAACTGGGGAGATGGATGGCTACCGTATGAGAAATTAGGAGATTTGTTATATGTTGTGCTTGTGAATCAAACAGTGTACGTCAAAGGTACGGAGAAAGTGAAATGGTTTGAAAAATTACTTGGAGAAAAAGGTATGGGTAAAATATCCGTACGTAACATCGAAGAACTTGAATGTCCAAAATTGAATAGTGTGAAAAACACTTCAGGAAGATGCAAAGAACATAGCAAATGTAAAAATGTAAAAAAAACCTGTGCAGTTGAAAATGTCTGGAAGATGTACAGTTTCTATTGTAATAAGTACAAGAAATAAAAGAGTTTTTTAAAATATACAAATGTTTTATTTACAATATGGATATAGGTTTACAATACATAGAATAACACAAATGTTGTATTTACAATTGAATATGAAAGGTTTACAATACCTGAAGGGTTATATTACAATACATAAAATAACAATACACAGAAAGAACAATGGTTCATTTACAACATCAGATACATGAAAGTAACAGAACTTATTTACAATGTCAATGTCTGTCCATGATTGTTCTCAAGATATATTTCAATCATCAGTTCGTTGTACCAAAGAATATAAAAATAGTTCACTAAATTGGGCACTTCTTTTTTTTCTGAAACCATATTGTTCTTGATACAATATACAAAAGCCTCCATTTCGGGTTGCAATTTATGATAACGTTCGTTCTTTAATTTCTGCAGAGGCCAAAAAAGGTTACACAAAAATAAGTGTAGTTCAGAGGCTGTGAAAATAAAGGCATCGGATGAATGATGCTGATACATCGAGATACAACGTTTCCCGAAAAAATTTACACCACTGACGGTGATATTTCCAGTAACCAAGTAATTGAATCGACGACCTGTTTCGACGTAATTCAGTAAGTCAGATTTCAAAGCCCACAGTTCTCTAATCTGCTTAGAATCGATGCGTACGGGTGATCTCCCCTGTTGCGAAAACTCCCACACCAAATTGAAAGGGGATCGCTTTTCGAATCCTATTGCTACGAACTTGTTTTTTTCCTTGTTCAGAAAATATGTGTTAGCAAGATAGAGATCTAAACATGCCTCTACGTTGTGTAGCCCAGGACATTCGATTGTATCTGGGGAAAAGCCGATCTCCCTACGCCGTTTTATGAAATCACAGTCTGTAGTCACATCTATTCCCTCGTCCATCGGTTCGTTCTTGATAGGGACAGTTTCGATTTTGAGGGGTTGCACACGTTTGCGAGTTTTACGTTTGGAAGCATCATCCTGACGGGTCATGCGTTTCACTAGTTTGTCGTGTTTTTCCATTGTAGAATCCCTAACAGCCTCCATGATGTTTTCACTGGAGCTGTCTCGACGGCACTGAGAGAAAGATGCAGCAGCACACATTTATATAGCTTTTTGCATAACACGACACCGGATCGCGTGGATAGAGCAACACGATTGATCCCCTCTCGGGCACTTGCAATGGGGTAAACATTTGAAGATCTGACGAAAACGGTGTAGGATATATCCATCTTTACTGACACCGGGCGGAAATGCTTGAATGAAATCCTTGGTTGTAACATGGCGTGCTTTGTAATAAGCATACACGCAACAGTAATGTCCGCACGTCGTGGCCAACACCCCCTGTAAGGGAATGTTGTTGTAAGTCCAGACCGAGGAATGACGGTTCAGGAAAGTTACGAATTCTGGATAGAAAGGATGAAATCCGTATGAATCGAAATATTCAGCCATATTGTTTTTGCCAAAATAGAATGCCACCCAGTGTGTACCCTGGAAGTTGGAAGTATCGGTGTTTGCGATTATCAAAGCAGGGCTAGGAAACGTCCGAGGTAAAAGATCTCTCGAGTAAACACCGTAGAAAATGTTCTTGGTGGAACAGTTTCGAGATAGAATCTCCCTGATCTGCGACGTGTTCATGCTGCCTATGTTTTCGAAAACGGAAAATGAGAGTACAGCGTTCTGTTAACTCTATACTCTCAAGATGATATTCTTCTAATATTTGGGGGGACGGTTGCGTGTCAACAGGTTTGGCAGACAGTACTTCCAAAGAATCACTATTATAAATATCATCACAGGTTATCAGTTCGATGAGTTTTCCCATCTCACGTTACATTGGTTTGGTTTGATTTGCTGTTTTAAGTCCACTTTATGCACAGTAAGGCTAAATCTCACGTTACATATGTTTTCATATGTTTATAATAATATTTCTGTCTTTGGTTATTTCTATGCTCCCAGGGCTGTTGTCAAGTAGTTCGGGAAACGATTGTATGTTCACAGGTTTTGAAGTTGTCACTTTCGAAGAAACACTGCTATTCTTAATAGTACGGGTTATCACTTTGGTAGGTTTTTCCATCACAGGTAGTATAATGTCTACATCAGAACTGTCTCGATAACACTGCGAGCCAGAAACCCGAGCACACATATTTATAGACAAGTCGGTCTCACTGATGGAGGATAACACTTCTGTCTTTTGTTATATCTACTGCACATTCGAATTCAGCATACAGAAGGCATGTTATATTTTCCGACAGCTGGGGAGAAAATTGCATCTCGGCACCGATGATACCTTGTTCCTGGAGACTGGTGTGCGTGTCGTTTCCTGAAGAGTCAGGCGTTATGTCGAAAATCAGGAAAAAGGATCCGTTCTCGAACATTTTCCTTGTGATCTGGTGTCCGTAATTGGCGTGGTGAATGCCTGTACCGGAAAATAGAGTTTGATAGGCACGTGTTATCAATCCGCCGTTCCCTCCTGTGGTGACCCGCAAGGGTTCGTAAGGTACGAGTTCTCCATTTTTCACAAGATGGAAAGAAGATAGATTGAAACTTCTAAAGTCGAACGGATTTTTCTTAGAGTCTCCGAGAAAGCTGGCGGTGGATACCATAGCAAAAAGAACAACATTCGGAAAAGCACCTTGAAAAGCATTATCGATCGAAATCTGCTGCGTTCCGGCAACGTAAGAATAAGCTTTGATGACGCTTCTGGTGAACGGATAATGGGCTGGAGCGTAAGAGAGTGCTCTGTCTATGGCCAAACTGGTGGTAGGAGTAGGAATGATGTGATTTATTTCGAGAACAGCCTTTAAAATTTTTATTCTGGTGGTTGGTGAAGTCTGATCTCCCCAGATGTAAAAAGCATCACGTGACCTGGCTAGATCGATACGTACTTCAACACCGTTGACCAGGTATTTAGGCTGGTGGAAAAAATCTATGTGCAGTTTTCCCATAAGTTCGACTACGGCAGACACTTCCGTAGGATTTCCGGTTGTCGGAACGTGCTGGAAAAAGTCTTTTCTGGCGGTAAAACCTTTGTTGTCGGCGGTGATTTGATCTTGATGTCCAGGTGTGTCCAAGTACCACAAGGCATTTGTGAGATGCGTGTTCGCAGCATCGCTACCGTAATTGATTTCTGCTTCGAAGATTGATTTATATGCGTAATTGTTATCGGCAACTGTTACAGCGATACCGTTGAGAGCCACTGTAACTTGTGAAAAAAGTGAATGGAGAGGATAATTTACGACCCCGCAGTTTTTTGTGAGGGCGTTGGAAGGTTCGGAAGCACTCATGGGAGACCCATCTTGATTGACCATCTGCGTTAGCAGACGTAGATAGGCAGATGAAAGATCTAGAAAATCTGTTCCTGCCGGCGGAACGGCAAACTGAAGTATGTTCTGATTATCGATGGAAGCGATAGGCTTGTAGGCGACCGTGTAAGTTTTTTCGACATTTTGCTGAATAGGTTTTTTACTGAAAAGATCGAACTGCGAGATCATGCAAGTGTTATTCTCCATTATTATCCAAAAATATCTTTTCCTGCCGCCTTCTGTTTAATTTTCCTTTTGCGTGTCGTCCTAGATTTTGTGGATGTTTTTCTCCGCTTTTTGGATGCGCTTTTTTTACGGATCGTAGATGTTCTAATACGGGTGGCTGAACGTTTTAACATCGACTGAGCAATTTTTGTTGCAGGTTTTGTTCTTATACCGGAACCTACCAGAGAGTCGATTTTCCGTTGTGCTTTACTCTGAAGATTTTGACCCGCTTCACGTACACGTTGACGAACGATAGTTCTCGGAGTTTGCTGACTTGTTGCAATGTCGGTGATAATGTTAGCGCCTGTTTTCAAAGCTTCTTTTCCGATCGCTTTTGCACCACTCCAGAGTAGAGGTTTCACCATTCTAAAGAGTCCTGCAAAGAGAGACCCCAATCCTCTCCCTTTTTGAATTCTAGTTGAACGATAGATGGGTCCAATTCCCCCACGGATCTGATTACTGTAATATTCGGTCTGCGAATTCATGGTGATTCATCAGCTTTTCGACATAGACTGAGCAAAATGATTCCTTACTGTTTTTTAAAAGGACTTTGCTTTCCTACGAAAATGTAAAACAGCTATTGTAGGTACGGAGCCGTTTCTCAAAGGCAGGAAATATCCTTGTCTATCATACATCGCAATTTCTATTGTTTCGAAAGAACCTTTATCCAGAGAAACGTAATGAATCGGATTAAATGTATGATGGGCTACGGGTACTGTGCAAGATGATTCTGTTTCCGAATACTGTTTTCGGGCAAGACGTAAAAGACGTAGCATTTCTCCTCCGACCAATTGTTGTTTCACGAGATCGGAATAAATGAATATGTAGGGGTTTTTATCCACGACGTTATTGGACACAGCGTGCGTAGAATAAATAGATTTCAATACGTCATATCGAAATTTAGCGTAGTCATCAGTTTCGTCTATGGGTGTGACAGTATTTGTTGGAACACCTTCCGATTCAGGATCGGGAACCCCTATCACGGACAGATGTTTGTTCACAGCCTCTTTAAAGAAAAATCTGAGATGAGTAGGGACAACGGCATTAGCAGGGTTTGTTTTCAGGAACTGAATGAACTCCTCTACTGTATATGTTGCTGCAGGAAAATAAAATGGCTGCTCGTTAATATAGAGTGTATTATCCGTAGAAACAGAAGATCCCGACGCGTCCCATTGCGCTTCCAACAGAAAATGCCAGAATTGCTTAAGAACGTTTCTCCGTATTTCCAGGTCGTTGGGGAGGGATTCTTCGATGGTAGAGATCAGGTCCTCAGCACTTGCATACGTCCGAACAGGAAAGGTTACCGTTCCGTAATCTGTTTCCAAAACATTGTCGTATAGAGTTGAATAATGCAGTTCTGCTAATCCGACTTCCCACAATTCTGGAGACAGATCGATCCGTTTTGCAAGTTTTACGTTGAAATGGGTCAGCGTGTTGTTCGGAAAATACTTCTCCGATGCAGATGACGTAAGGTAAACATAGAAATTATCGTCCATTCTCGCCGAACACAAAGAACTCACTGGATCGTGGTGACGATATATTTTGATATAAATATGTTTTGGAAATTATTTTTCTGATAACTGTTTTACGGAAGATGCCTTGATCCACGAATCGAAACTAGGTGGATATCCGAGCCAGCGAACCAGGTATTCCAAATTTTTACCTTTTCCCCGGCTGTTCAAAATCTTATCAATTTTATACTCTTCGTCAGGATCCGAATAAAGTTTTTGCAGTTCATGTTTGTAAAATGTGCCTTTTACAGGTTCTTCATTTAAATCGTCTAATATGTATACAGGTACAGGTGATCGCTGAACAAGGGAGTGGATTTTGAAAAGTTCTCGTGACCACGATTGTTCGTATCCCTTCTCAAAATGACCTTTCACGACAGAGATTCGTACGAAATCACCAACATTCAGATCTGAAGACGGTTGTGAAATATGTCTGTCAGGTTTGTTGAGACGTTTCCACACGATGTAAACGTTAGACTCGTTCACATCTCGAGGTGCCATTCCTATGGAACTGTGGATAGTTGTATTGTAACCTTCGAGAAGTTGCGGTAAAATGTCTACGTAACGTCTTGTTTGTTTCGATGTGAAATATTTCCACATTCGTTCTTTCAATGTTCTGTTGAAACGTTCCACTACACTTGCTTTCACAGGATAATTTGAAGCGATCGAAAAATTTACATTTTCATTTTTTAAAAACTTCTGGAATGTAGAATTTGTGAACTCCGTTCCTTGGTCGGTCTGTAGTGTGACAGGTTTTCGTCTGCTTTGTTCGAAAATATTTTTGAAAGCTTCGGTTACCGAATTGCTTGTTTTATTTCTTAGTGGTAATGCAAAGGCATATTTTGAGAATACATCGATCACTGTCAGAAGATATCTGTATCCATCGTTATGTTTTTGTATCGATGTCATGTCGTTGAGATCAGCTTCCCAAAGCATGTCTATGTTCCACACATTGTAATGATTTCGGGGGAACCTTTTCCTTGCAGGTTTGTGGAGAGTGTACGTTTCCTGGTGCATCAACCATTTTTTCACCGTATTGCGGGATATATTTTTATCCCGTACTGCGTTCCATAAACGATCTACAGATGAGAATGAAGCAAGGTGTCGGGGATCGTAATATATTTTGGTGAGGATTTTATCGTGTTTTAACTTAGGGACTCCCATGACTGATCTCTCTGTCTACGGCTTTTTCTCAGAGGAACCAGCTTGTATGCGTCAGGTGTTCTCAGAAACGGTGTAGTTTTTCTGGAAACACGGACAGCCGCTTTCTTCTTCTTTTTCTGTTTCTGTCGATGAGACGGTCCAGGGCTTTCCGTTGACGACGCTGAGAAGTTCAACGTCTTCGGATCAGGAAGTGTTTTTTCCTGACGTTCGTCTATCAAATGTTGAGCCGTAGATTGGTACTCGTCGATGATATTTTGTAACTGATGACGTGTATTACGGGGTAACGTCTCTGCTAGGTTCGTAGGAAAATACGTCGATCCTGGCGAAATAGTAGAATAACCGTCGTTATCTTGAACAATAGGAATTTGTAATGGTTCTTTGGATTTACGACTCAACCATAAATACTCGTCCAGTTCCTTTCTGTAAAGACGCCATTTCTGATCGTCTGATATATTTTTCATTTTCAGAATATCATTCATTTTTTTATCCAGAACGGATAATTTCTGAGTTACAGACGAGTCGGAAACACGAATACGTGCTAGCTGTTCCGGTGAAAGGACGATCATCTTTTTGTAGGAAGATGTCATTTCTCAATGAGGAATGAGAGTACCGAGAAGACCCGATAACAAAGAACCTAGAAGTAAGGGTAGAAATCCACCTTTTTGCACAAGAAGTTTTCTTCGTTTTTCGATGTTCACTCTCGGTTTCACGAGATTGCGTAAGACCGACTTGTAAGGTGTCAGACGACGTTTTGTGGACGGTTTAATTTTCACGTTTCCTTTTAAAACGTTCAGGCAGCATTCGCTGATGAAACGAATTGTCTTTTTCGGAGCACTTTTCAATAATGATTTACGGATTTTGGTCGGTGAATTTTTCAACACGTGCAAAAAAGGTGAATGTTTCTTGAAAGACGACGAATGTCTATTCCTGTTAGAACGTGATTTGGTACGTGTCTTCCTCGTTCTCCTCATCTCGATGTTTTAAACATTCCTGAGGAAGATATGCAGTTGAGTAATTCTGGTTAAAAATGTCTGTCTGATAACGTAAAGGATCCGGTGTTGACTGTGAAAGATCAATATACAAATAACTGAAAGGTTGAGTAGTAGCATCTATATATACTTTTTCGAGTTCCTTCATGCGGTGAGGATGAAGTTGTCGTGCAAACACAGTAAATTGGTTCATATCTCGAGGATTTTTAAAAAATAACAAAATGTTTTACGTTCAGCGAAATGTCTCTGCAATTTTTCCCTTGATGAAAAAGATTCTGTGTTATGAACACCACCGAAATGTTTTTGTGATGACTGCCTTTTGTGAAAAGGTCGGCGACTTTTTCTCCTTGAGCAACCATCATAAGATCATCCAGGATTATGAGAGTAGGGGTTTTTCCGTTCCACGACTGCCAATCAACAATCCCTTTATGATATTGCACATCTCGAAGATTTTGCGGAATACTGTTTTCCTGATCGTAACACCATACAATTTTCTTGACGGGTCCTTCGACAAGATGAACGATGGAGTCAACCATATTTGTCAGTAGTACAGCAAAGAGAATTCCACGCCCGAAAATGAGGTATAGTGAGGTACACAGTGTTGCCAACCTCTTACTCGAAAAAATAACCAAGGTTTTTTTTTTCGGTCTAACCTAACCTCAAACAAGGAGCTGGCAACCTTGCTTGAGGCTTTTCTCGCAGTGTTGCCAGCTGGGGCTCGGTGAGGCTCAGTGCCAACCTCTTACTCGAAAAGTTACCAAGGTTTTTATTTCTTGGGCTAATCTAACCTAACGCGAGGAGCTGGCAATCTTGCTTGAGGCTTTTCTCGCAGTGTTGCCAGCTGGGGCTTGGTGGGGCTCGCAGTGTTGCCAACCTCTTACTCGAAAAAATGACCAAGGTTTTTATCTTGGTCTAACCTAACCTCAAGCAAGGAGCTGGCAATACTGCTTGAGGCTTGTCTTGCAGTGTTGCCAATATTTTACTCGAAAAGTTACCAAGGTTTTTATTTTGGTCTAACCTAACCTAAGGCAAGGAGCTGGCAATCTTGCTTGAGGCTTGAGGCTTGCTTTAATTAATTGCATAAATCAAGGTTGCCAACCTACTGGTATTTCTACCATGGTTTTTTTACAAAAAAAAAGAGAGAGGGGGAAGAGTTAAACAACCGACAATGCTGCCAACACCTACCTATAGTTTTTCTTACTTGATAAGGGTTTAGCCAATTTATACACTGGCGTAACATACACACACTGTGCAATAGAGCCGGCAACAAATATATACTGCCGTAAAAGAGAGATGGCAACACAGTATGTGTGTGCGTGTGTGCGTGTATAATATGTAGCATTATTAACTAGAGTGTGTTGGCAACCTACCTGCAATTAAAAAAAAACTAGAGACGTCAATGTTGCCGTAAGATAAAGAGGGAGACTAAGCTGGCAACAGTGGTGAGCGAATATGCCTTATTTCCAAGTTCTGGGCGTCAATGTATATTGGGATTTTTGTAAAAACCTTATCGCGGGAACGATGTGCTGCACATGCATATGCGCGCACCTGTATTGTGACGCAAACAAACAAATAAATAATTGTTGTTTTTTAGGATTCCTGGCCCCTAACCTCGCCAGGGTGCGTGGTGCCCAACCCAAAAAGGTTCTAACGGCTGCGACTCTAGATAGTCGCACCTCTGTAGGGTTTCACGTGTTTTTTTTTTCTGTATGGTAGTGGTGGTGTCGGCAATAGTGGGTGGGTTAATTGTTGTCGTAATATTTTGGTTATTTGGCAAAATACTGCTAGTAACTAGAGGAGTTAGCGTGGGAACGTGAGGCGGCGGCATCTAATTATCTCCTTTGCCATTATCCCCACCGGAAGGTTTACTCCACCCAGTTACGGCCAGTTTTTTTGTGCGGGTGACCTCGGTGGGAATAATGGCGGCGGAGACAATCAGATATTATCGCCTCATGTTCCCACGCTCATCATGATTTGGATCGCTGCCTTTGGAGCTTTCTGCGTCACTGGCGTGCCCAGCAGCGAAACCAACACAATATCACCGGAAGGTCACCCGCACAAAAAAACTGGCCGCAACTGGGTGGAGTAGACCTTCCGGTGATATTGTGTTGGTTTCGCTCGCTGGGCACGCCAGAAGCACTCGGGTATTAATCAATCAACGTCTGGTGAATCGGGGGGGGGGGGGGGGGTGTGATACATGCCAAGGCTTTTGCCTGCTTTTTTGCTATTCTTCGCACATCAGTTGCAGTCGAGTATTGCTACTGGGTAGTCGCATAAAAGTGTACGCTATACCAAGTGTAAATATCAAGTGTAATAGAAGCCGAATTAGTTTGGTCTGTCAGGTGAGTACCATATCAGCATAAGTTATACGCACACAAGTTGCTTGACTAGCTATAAAACTAAAATTTACGCAGTAAGGCTAATCGAAACTGGGTCTACAGTGGGATCCGAACCACTTTCACTGGGTATCGAACTTGGAGTTTACAATTATACAAGTGTACAGGGGAAATTTTATTTTTTTTGAATTTGTTGATACTCTTGATTGGATTTTGTTGTTTTAAGTCTATTTTATGCATAGTAAGGCTAATCGAAACTGAGCCTACAGCGAGATCCGAACCACCTCTGCAGGATATCGAACTTTGAGTTTAAAATTATACAAGTGTACAGGGGAAACTCTATTTTTTGAATTTGTTGATACTCTGGATTGGATTTTGTTGTTTTTTAAATCTATTTTATGCACAGTAAGGCTAATCGGGACTGGACCTACAGTTTCAAGAACTACTTGTGCGGGTATCGAAGCCGAGATTACAAGGCTATTGCAGTGCTATCGCAGAGGCTGGTGGAAGTACTGATTGATTTGATGTTTTAAGTCTATTTTATGCACAGTAAGGCTAATCGGGACTGGACCTACAGTTTCAAGAACTACTTGTGCGGGTATCGAAGCCGAGATTTTTTGATTATAATGCTACCGCTGCGCCATCGCAAAGGCTAGTAGAAGTACATAGTTATTCGAATCTTATTTATTTAGACTTACAGTCTAAAAAAATATCATGGTATTATTATTTCTGCAATTATTTGCAATCTTGGCCAGAGAGAGGAGAAGAGGAAAAAAAAATAATATTTTTGTTTCAATATCGAACCTATATTTTAAATTTATACATGTGTGTATGCGTGCAGGGAGTATTTTTTTTGATCGGGTGGGTTGTAAGGTGAGTGAACATGTAGGAAAAATACTGGTATATTAATTGATTGATTGATTGATTTAGTTTATTTTATTTTGCGTTTTGTGCCTCTTGGCTAATTTGCGAAGATGGGGGTGAATGATGAAATTGATGAATGGATATTTACAAACAACCAAACCCAAACGGGATTCGAACCCGGGACCCTTGGCATCGCAGCACGATGTCCTAACCACTCGGCCACAGGGTTGGACAAGTACTGGTATATGCATAGACCAAAGTTACATGGTTCTAGGCCCCATAGGAGCCGAGAAAATCAATGTCTTGGAAAATGTCTTAAGACAAATATCTTAATCTTTAAGAAAGTCGACTTCCGGTCTGTCAAGATGTTACTTCCGGTCTGTCAAGAAAATTTTCTTAAGACAAAAATCTTAAGATGTTTTCCAAGACATTGATTTTCTCGGCTCCTAATTGAGCTAGGATGATGATTTTAGGTTTGTTGGATAGGATTCGACGAGAACTATTCGACTGGCAAATAAAATCAATTCCACCCCCTCAAGTTTCGGAAATACAGACAATTTTTTTATTTTTTGAGAAACTTGATTTGCTGGCTTAGTTTTTACCCTATTTCGAAAATTTTAATAGTATTCGATACAAAATTAGAAGTACTCTACAACCTAATGGAGGGATGATGACTAGTGCCTGCTGTTTTTGAGTTATTTTGGATTAAAATTTCAAGATGTAATTTCTAAGATGTTTTGTAATTTATAAACTATGGGTTGTAGGAAAACGATTCTTGCTCTATCTGCTATTGCCCGACAAATACTATAAACACAAATAAATTTTTTAAAAAAATAAAGATCGAAAATAATTTTGTTTTCTGAAAATAAAAAATATGTGTATGGAAAAAAATACGATTGTGTAATTTTTTTATGATGTATGTTTGCATATAAAAATAAGTATACCTGAAAGTTTTAGAATTTCAAAATAACTATATATATATTTGCTATTATATCAGCCAAAACAAAAAAAATATATATAAACAAGTATATTTTCATAGTTTCACACCTCTACTAGATTGGTGGAAAAATATACTAGTGGGCAATAAAATCTGAAGAAAATTCGTGTCTAGCGAAAGTAAGCTAAATAAAATTACACATACATACAATATTTATTGTGTTTTTTCCATCTACAATCATATTTTTCTTATATATTTTTTTATATTTTTTTATAGAGTTGATTAAAACACATATTTGAGGAAGACAACGCTTCCCATATATAAATAAACATACCCCGAAAAAATGCCCTCTATGAAAAGTTGCCCTGTGTGCAAAAAAACTATATTAAGCAAAAATTTTGCAAGACATTGTCGCACCTGCGTGCCAGACAAGCATTTGGCTGCCACTGAACTGTGTTCCGGATGCAATAAACATATTACGATTGCGTATGCCAAGAAACATAAGCTTACTTGTCTAAGCAAAAATACATCTGGGGCACAGCCTTCGACCTCCACCAAGAGAGAGGCAGAAGCAGCCACCATCAATACACCACCCGCCAAACGTGTCAAGCATGTGGCGAAAGCGAACCAGTCTGCTTTCCAGCATTTGTTAGAAGACTTTCCTTTTACTTCGGAGGACTCATGCGACGTGCGTAGCTTTTTGGAGAACGTGCAAGCCCAAATTATTTCCATTCTCGGCGATGCGCTTGCAACGCACTCTACCAAATTCTACGCATCGCTTTGTTGCTGGTACAAGAAGCCGTCTGATGAAATTTACAGCTTCTGCCACAACACCAAGGCGAAGACGCTGCATTTGGCGGATGTCGACAACCTCGAGGACATCTACAACAAGTTTGTCGAGGAGCTGCTGGCAAAGCAAGAAGAACATGAAGCTAAGGGCTCGGGGGGTTCGCTGTGTGTTGAGCCTCACGAGCTGCGCGTCAAACTTTCCAAGTTTGTGCCTCTCTCCGCCTCCAGCTACGTCCGCTTACCAAAAGCAATTGCGGCAAAGACGGCCGTCCTGAACATCCAAAATAAAGATAACAAGTGCTTCGTATGGTGTGTGCTTGCGGCGTTGCACCCTGTTCACTGGAAAAACCATCCACACCTAGTTAACCACTACCTACCCTATGAGCCAGAGCTGGAAGATGCCATTGCTGGGATTGACTACCCGGTGGAGGTCTCGGACATTCGCAAGTTCGAGGCCCGTACACACAACCCTCGGTTGGCCATCAACGTTTATGGCCTCACCGACAAAAATGTGGTGTACCCCATCCGGGTGAGCGACATAGACAACAATGATGCTCGAGAAATCCATCTCCTACTCATCAAGAACGAGACCCATCACCACTACACTCTTATTCGCTCCCTCTCTAGACTTGTGTCGAGTCAAAAAAGCAAGCATCATGGTAGCATAGAAGTTTGTCGAAAGTGTCTGATCACTTTTGACATCCAACAACAAAAACACCAGAGCTTACAAGAAGAAAACATCGCTGCCGAGAAGCTTGCTAACCACAAGCTCTACTGCAATGCCAACGAGCCGGGGGTGGCAGTCTTACCCAAACCTGGCACCGTGGAGCGTTTCCACATGCACGGTGCCATGGTGAAGCACCCCGCTATCATCATCGCGGATTTCGAGGCCTTCCTCAAACCCCTGTCCACTTGCGATCCCGATCCTGAAGTTTCTTCCACAACCCCTTACCAACTCCACGAGGCATCCAGTTTCGCATATGTTGTGGTGCGACGAGATCAACACATCGCCCCCGGGCCCTACGTGTACCGTGGTCCCGACGCAGCCAAACACTTCCTCGAGAGGATGGTTGTCGAGGCCATCGAGATAAGGAGGGTACTGTTGACCCCCAAGCCTATGCTCCCACTGTCCCCCAACGATCAACGAAGACATGACGAGGCCATCGCTTGCCCTGTCTGCGTCGAGGAGTACACCGCCAACAACCGTAAAGTCCATCACCACGATCACTTTAACGGTAGGTACGTTGGTCCTTGGTGCAACAGATGTAACCTTAAGGCCCAGGACCCGCACTTTATCCCTGTGTTTTTTCACAATGGCTCGGGATACGACTTCCACCACCTGATCAAGCATCTTGGGTACGACAACGCAAGAATCAATGTCCTGGCACAAAACGAGGAGCGTTACATCAGTGTGAGCAAACAAGTGCCGATCCCAGCATCCGACTCTACCGTCGAGCTTCGCTTCCTCGACTCCCTGAGGTTCCTCCCGGCAAGCCTCGATGCTCTCGCAGGGAAGCTTAGCGACGAGCAAATACTCATCACCTCTGCAAATTTTCCGAACTTGGACGTCGGTCTCTTCAGGCGTAAGGGGGTCTACCCCTACGAATACGTCACCGACTCTACCAAGTTTGCGGAGACGTTGCTACCTCCCCAGGCGAACTTCTACAGTCAGCTACGAGGCTCGGGCATCACCGACGAAGAATATCACCACGCCCAGTCCATGTGGTGCGAGCTGGGTTGTCGAACTCTCGGAGACTACCACGACGCCTACCTCAAACTTGATGTGACGCTCCTCGCCGACGTGTTCCAGACGTTCCGTGCAACCGCAATGAAGATTTACCAGCTGGATCCCGCCTACTTCTATAGTCTCCCCGGACTGGCGTGGTCAGCCATGTTTCTGGTAACGAAAATCAAGCTTGAGCTTCTTTTGGACGTGGACATGGTGCTGTTTGTGGAACGCGCTATCCGGGGTGGAATGGTCCAGGTGTCGCAACGGCACGCGCACGCCAACAACCATCACATGGCTACTAGCTACGACTCCACCCAACCGTCGAGCTACATCATGCACACGGATGTGAATAACTTGTACGGGCACTCCATGATGCAGCCACTCCCCTTTAGAGGGTTCGAGTGGGCTGATCCTTCCAACTTCGACGTTGAAGGTTTTGACGATTCGGAACATGGGTTCTTCGCCGAGGTTGACCTTGAGTTCTCCAAGAACGTGCAGGATTCGTTCTGCGATCTTCCCCCTGCACCCGAGTTCAAGTGTCCACCCGATTGCAACCAGAAGAAGCTCGTCATGGATTTCGAACCCAAAAAGAATTACGTCCTTCACTACCAGAATCTCCGGTGGTTGATGCAGCAAGGGGTCACAGTCCACGCAGTTCACCGTATCCTCAAGTTCGAGCATTCTCCGTGGTTGCGTCCATATATTGAAGTTAACACTGAACACCGCACCGCAGCCACGTCCGAGCTTGATAAGGATTTCTTCAAGCTCATGAATAATGCGGTGTTTGGCAAGACCATGGAGAATGTACGGAATCGCGTGGACATAAAATTGGTGACGAGGAAAGAGCGATGTCGTCAGCTTGTCGCGAGTCCATTGTTCAAGTCTCGAACAATCTATAACGAGCAGCTGGCTCTGATTCACATGAGGCAAGGTGTGGTGAAACTCACCAAGCCCATCTACGTTGGAGCCACGGTTCTGGATCTGAGCAAGCTCCACATGTTCGAGACATACTACGACATATTACGTCCACACTACGGCCACAACATCTCGCTTCTCTACACGGACACGGACAGCTTGGTGTACCACGTTCACACAGCCGACGCATACGGGGATATAGCCACAGTTCCATCTTTGGTTAACCTCTTTGACACGTCAGGCTATCCCCAACCGAACCAGAGCGGTATCCTGGCCCGCAACAAGAAGGTGCCTGGCAAACTCAAAGATGAGAAGGACGGAGATGTGATTCTCGAGTTTGCAGGTCTTCGCGCCAAGGCCTATACCATCAAAGCCGAGGGTAGCGTTACCAAGAAGGCCAAGGGTGTCGGCAGACAGGTGGTTCGGGAGCATCTCACATTCGAGGACTTCGTGGATTGCCTCAAGACCAGGTCGTCGGTTCTAAGAGCAGAACAGCGCATCCAGAGCGTCGACCATGTGTTGACCACCAACAAAGTGAGGAAGATTGCCCTGGATCCCAACGACGACAAGAGGTGTGTTCTCCAATGTGGAATCCACACACTGCCGTGGGGGCACTATCGCTTAGCAGAAAGCAAAACCTGCAACATATGCCCATCTTCAACAGAAGATTCATAAAACAAAAACAAAAAAAACAAAAAAAATCATTTTGTTAGTTATTACAAAAAAAAACACTGACTGTCATTACAAAAAAAACTTTGACCGTATTTTAAATAACCAGCATACCTATGAATCTCTTTGGTTTCCGAAAACAAACCAACATGGAGACTGTACACCGCGCGACGACAGATCATGAATTTCTACCTTCCATGTTAACTAAACTCAACGGTCTACTGATTGTTCACCTTAATAGCATTTGGACGAAATTGGATGACGATGTAGGCAAGATGTTTTATGTCTTTAACAACAATTTACATTTTTACAAAATTCCGATCGATGGAAAACTTCAAATTACCGTGAATCCGGAAAACGTAGGCGAAATCAAAATATCTACCGGCAAGAACATTTTTCGAATCAAGCACGACAAGATGCTTTCTAACATTACGTACGATGTTTCTGCAGGAGATTGTTTATACGTGGAACTCCTAGGAGATTACGACAAACTTATTCCTCTCTTCGTAGAATTACGAATCGTCTATCCTATTATAAATAACCGTTAACCAAAATGCCTAACGATATTTTCGGCAACACCAAGCGTGTAGACCACGCAGAAGAGATTCTCATGTTGGACGTCCGAATTAAAAAGTTGAGGAGCGATTTGATTGCTTTGCAGGAGACCTTAAACAAAAGTTTAGAGTCCGAGATCGCTACGCTCCAAACGCAATGTCTCGACCCCATTCTAAAAATCGATTCCGAACTGAAAACGCTCATAAAAAATTATGTCGACGTACCTTCTTACGACAACGTTCAAAATATACAGTTGAGCGTGGATAAGCTTCAAAATGATTTGGCCAAATTGCAGCAATTTCAATCGAAAAATGAAGATTTGGAAAAATTGAAACTCGAAATCGAAGAACGAACTTCGGCAATCGAAAAGAATTTCTCTGAACTTCAAACCGTCGTGAAGGATATTGATGTAGAACGCTTGCATGTTGTTGTTTCCAAATTACAAGAAGAATTCGCCAGCACGTTGGAAGAAATTAAATCCAAGTTACAGACTTTGGAAGATACCATGACGAACCTACCATCGTCAGACGAACTGCAAGTCATCGGCAAAAGCGTCGCGAACATAAAAATTCAATTGGAGGCTTATCAAGATTTCGAACACATTCAAACCACCATCGCTACGCTTCAGGCATCTCTGGAGTTGATCAACGAAGAAATTAAAAATATTCACGCTGAAGCAAACGCGTTGACGAGCATACAAGACACGTTGAGCACGGTTCAGCAGAAGATCGAATATTTAGAAAATTTGAACGTCGAATCAAACCTTGCTCATTTTCATCACGTACTGGACAACATACAGAATGACTTGGAATCGTTACGGACGAGCGTACCTTCGAGCGAAGATTTGGAAAAATTGAAAACGGCGGTGACGGCACTATCCGATTCGAGCGACATCAAAAGTTCATTGAGCGATCTCGAGAGTAGGGTGGCCAATCTCCCCACCTCAAAAGAATTACACGCTTTAAAAGGAGCATATCACGTATGCTGAAACGACTAGAAACGGAAACGGCGAACGTGGAACAGATTCGAGACGAACTTGCTTCGCTGGTGTCGACGCTGCCCACTTCGCAGAGCGTCGCCGACCTTCACACGCAGTTTACCGAGATGCGAAGCATCGTGAACGATCTCACCGAGAAAAGTTCGAAATTGAATCAAGTCGAGAACCTTCAGAGTATCGTCGTCAACATCAGAGATCAAGTTGGAGTGTTGGAATCCACGCAGGAATCGACGCTGGCCTCTTTCGGTGCCAAATTACAAGAACTCAACGAAAACTTCAAGCAGTTGAACGTGGAAGTGAAAATCAAGCCGTCATTTTCTACAGTAACGGATACCATCGTCGAACATTTGTTGCCCGTACAAAATACACTGGGACAGCTTCACAGCAACCTTGTTAGCGTCGATACTAAATTCGCTAAACTGCATTCTCTGCAAGCCATCGAAATCAACAGCGTACCCAATCAACAGAGAATCTCCACGTTCGTCGAAGGTAACAAACTGTACATGTTACATCCTTATCATCCGTACTACAAGTTTCTCCTCGATGGCACGATTCAGATAAATGAATTTTCGTACTGGTCTCACGGCAGAAAAGCTAGCGTTCCCACCATGACCTTGATATCGAATCGTGGTGTCCAGAAAGCAGGAAACATTCCTCTGGCACGTTGGAACGAAACGCGCAACATATATGAAATACACGAAGACGAAGATCTTACCGTTTTTGACGTGAGTGCCGGCGATAAGCTGATCGTTCAAAACACGAGCGAAGTGCCACCCTCTTTGAATCCCATCACGCTGGTGCTTCTCTTCAAACGTAATCTCTAAAAATGTCTAGGCAAGCCATCGTCGAAGAATTGCATAAACCTGCACGTCGCAACTACGAACGTTTGGCGGTGGTAACCAAGGGAATCGATGACCTCTGGCAAAGTGACCTCGTGGAGATGAGTAGCGGCAATTTGAAAAATGTGCATAAATTGAACAAGGGCAACAAGTACCTCCTCACCGTCATAGACACGTTTTCGAAATTCGCATGGGCTCTACCTTTGAAAGCCAAAACGGGGACATGCGTCACGGAAGCATTCAAGACAATTTTTCGCGAAAGCGACAGACGGCCTCGGTTTTTGCAAACGGACAGGGGGAAGGAATTTTACAATGCCGTATTCCAAAAGTTTATTCAAAAACATGACATTCGACATTATTCGACCTTCAGTCACATCAAAGCCAGCATCGTGGAAAGATTTAATCGAACCTTGAAAACACACATGTGGAAACGATTCACGCTTCGAGGAAATTACAAATGGGTCGACATACTGCCGGAACTCGTCGACACCTATAATAATACGGTACACAGAACGATAGGCATGAAGCCAGCTGACGTTACGAAATCTGACGAGCAGCGTTTAATTTCTACAGTTTACTGTCCAAAGTACACTCCCACGACTACCAAAAAATCAAAATTCAAAATTGGAGACCAGGTGAGGATCAGCAAATTCAAACGCACCTTCGAGAAGGGATTCACAAAAAATTGGAGCACGGAACTTTTTACGGTGGTTCGAGTTTTACCCGGAAACCGACACACGTATATAATAAAAGATAGTAGCGACGAGATTTTGAAAGGAAGATTTTACGAAGAGGAACTCTCTAAAACAAAACATCCCGACACGTACCTCATCGAGAAAGTATTGCGTAGGAAAGGCGACAAACTGTTTGTCAAATGGCTGGGACTTCCGGAAAAAAGTTGGATCGACGCGAACGAAGTGATCTTGTGAGTACGTGGAACGTGGTGAAGCGTCTACCGGATTCGGAAAGTCAAACAAAAAAAAAGAACGGTGAGTTGCTTCCCGACAGCATCCGCTGTCTGATCGTAGGTCCTTCAGAGTGTGGGAAAACAACACTGCTCGTGGACAATTTTCTCCTCGCACCGAATTGGTTAGATTGGAAGAACAGGCACCTCTACGTATTTTCGAAAAGTCTCGAACAAGCGAAATACCAGCAACTGATAAAACTGTACGATGGTCTGGACATTGCAACGTTCTCTTCGGAAATAAAACCACTCCACGATTGTCGTGAAAATTCAGTCGTTGTGTTCGACGATGTCATCCTGGAAAATCAAAATGAAATTCGCAATTTTTTCACGCAAGGTCGTCACAAAGGAATAGATTGCTTCTTCCTAGCTCAAACGTTTACCAAAATTCCAAAACAGTTAGTACGCGACAACGCTAATTTCATATGTTTGTTTCGTCAAGATCACACCAACCTCAAGCACGCGTACGATGACTACGTAGGCGGAGACATGAACTACAATCAATTTTCGGAACGCTGCTGCTCCCACTGTTGGAACAGTGACGATTTCGGATTCGCGACGATCGACATGACGAGAAAACCTAACGAGGGAAAATACAGAAACAAAATCAACGACTTTCTAAACGTTGCAACGTTGTGAGAAACGACGTGTATAAATAACGTTATGGCGAAACGAAAAATCGAAGACGAAAATCTCAAGTTGCGAAACTACCTCGCGAAACGCTTCAAAGGTTGGAAATCCGAGAATCGCGGATTCTACGAAGAGAAGAAACGTCAAGATCAACCTGTGATCGACGCCATCGGCGATCTAGGTAAAGAAATTAAAGGCGTCACGGAACAAAATAAAAATTTGATCAACGAACTCGTACCACTTGCAGCTAAAAATTACACCGTACCCACGCCCATTTCGAGCATTCCTTCGACGCCGTTCGAACTAAGAGACGTACCGCCACGACGTCGAGCCATAGGTAGCACGTCGTCGTCTTTGGATAAGATCGAGCTGGGACCTTTGGCACGAGACTACCTGAGCACGGCGAAATTCGACAAGGATGAAGTTTTCGGATTGTATCCCACCATGGAGAGCAACGAAGGCGGCGGTGTGGTTTGGAAGATTGGAAAATCGAAAGTTACCTTCGAAGGCAACGATATTAAAGTTAATTTAGGCGAGAAGGATAGTTGGAACAGGTATCCGGGTACGGTGGGACTGTGGGAACTCGTTGCCAAAAAGCAGCCGAAAGATTACACCGACGAAGATTACCAGAGTTACAAGGAAATTTTGATCATGACGGATGCCTTATACCAAAACAACGACGCCTCGCAGAATAGGGTCAAATCCAGCAGCGGCGAGAAGTACAGAAATCTCATCAAGCCGATATGGAACCAGGTGAAAACAGGCAGCGGCGTCAAACTCTACAACACCCTGCCCAAAGAATTCGTTTGGGTGGACGACGTGCGCAAGCTCATAGACAGGTTGTTGGTTATTGCAGGAGAGGAGACTGCAGGCAATCGTAATTTCTACAACGAGAAGGTAGGAATTGTGGACATGATCAGCACAAAACTTTCCAACTTCATCGTGAACGACGACAAGGGCATAGGTTACCTCATTAAAATTATCAACACGCTGCCTCCGAGATTCTGGAACATGGCCGAAGGAAAGGGACTCGTGAACGACATCATCAACAAGTTACCTTTCGAGATGCATTTACCCGGCTACCAGTACTGCGGACCGGGTACCAAACTCGAGAAAAGATTGAAGAGAGGAGACAAGGGTGTGAATCCGTTGGACGCTGCATGCAAAGATCACGACATCGCCTACAACACCACTCGCACCGATCTGGATGCACGTCACGAAGCAGACAGAAAGTTAGAGCACGCAGCTTTCGAAAGATTCGTTAGCAGAGACGCTTCGCTGGGAGAAAGAGTTGCAGCACTGGGCACCACCATCGCCATGAACACAAAACAAAAACTTGGGTGGGGTATATAAATAACATACAGTAAAAAAAAAAAAAAACACATCATGTCTGGTATAACCGTCTTGCCACACGAACTGCTGTGTAAAATATTCAAACATGCAGTAAATGGAGATTGTGAGGATATAAGAAAATTTTTGATCATAGCGAGATCAACGCCGGAATTTCTCATCCCTTGTGAAATGGCTGTTAAGGATTATCTTCGGGAAATTAGCGGCATGAGGTGCGGCGATCTCGACACTCTTTTTTCGGTCGCAGGGGAAAAATTAAACAATAGGTTAGATGAACTGCACGAGGCGAGGCTGGGGAGAAGACGATTCACAGATGATTGGCATAAGTCGAAACAAGAGACGGAAGATATCATCACGCACATCATCGCATTTTCCGAAGCACAAACTTTCTTCCTCTAACACAGACAAAAAAATCTTCGATACAAAAATCTCGTGAAAAAAATATATATAAAATAACACACATCGTGAAAAAAAAATAATCTTCAGTGTATATAAATAACACACATTGTGAAAAAAATTAAATTTCTCTAACACACACACTGAAAATTTCTCTTCAATATGACGACTGAAAAAATGAGTGACTTTCAAGCATTAAAACAAATGCTAAATTTGTCAGTAGAGTATGTAAAAATTCAGGAATTAGAAGTGGACAAACCTTACACGATAACTTCCGGTTCAATTGTTTCTACCCAGTATGGTCCCAAGGCGCGTTTGTTGCTCAACGCACAATACAGTCTATTTTTACCAGATCGATACGCTAACATGTTATCCGACGAGAAGCTAGCTATTTTAATCGAGAACAAAACTCAAATCGTGTACAAGGGTACAAAGGAACTTCTTGGTAAGAAAACAAAGCACGTAATAGAATTTGTGTAACGGCTCTGCGCGGAGTATATCCTTGAAAAAAAATTACACGGAACAAAAAAAAAATCTCAGAACATTTATATATAAATAACATACCGAAAAAAATTACACAAAACAAAAAAAATCTCAAAACATATATAAAAATAACATACCGTGAAGATAACATATAGAGCATCAACATGAAGCCCAAAGGTGTCGTGTACCAGATACCATACTCCAATCTGAAAAATCTAGGTACCCTCGATGGTTTACTCACCAAAAAACAACGCGAGAAGAAACGTTCTTGCTTGATGAAAGGACACGGAATGAAATTACTTCTCAGCACACCTCAATTGAGACGCTTGCAGCGTTCGCGGAAACAGCAAAAAATCGGAGGTTTCATATTCAGCATCCCAGCCATCCTGGCAGCATTGGGGGCTGTTGGAAGTTTGGCCGGCGGAAGTGCCGCCATCGCGAAAACCGTCATCGACTCGAAGAAGAACAAAGCCGAGTTGGAAGAACAGAAACGTCACAACCTGGCTATGGAGAAGAAGGGGAAAGGTATAACCAAAAAACAAAAAAGCAACCTCGATGCTTTGAAGAAATATAAAAAAAAGAAGAAGCCCTGTCCAACTTCGATATTGAATCTCTGATCGAACTGTTGGGAATAAAAAACTTCAGGGGTGTTTTCATGTCCGATTCTCTACCCTCTGCTGTGAAGAAAAAGGAGTATGGCGTGGTCAACCTGGACAGTTACAAAAATCCTGGTACACATTGGATATGCTACCTCAAAATTGACGATAACAATGCATTTGTTTTCGATTCGTTCGGTGGCACACCACCTGCCAGGTTGGTGAAGTATCTCAGTGTTGCCAACCTCTACTACAATGACAAACGCATCCAGGGTTTCACCGATGTTAACTGCGGCCACCTATGCCTTTCTGTTCTCGCATACATGTCTAAAATAAATAACCCGTCGGTGGAACATTTTCAGAAAGCATTGTGGAATCTTAAATACGATGGGCGTGTTCCATCTCACGAGCGAATCTTCAATCTTGAAACTCACGCTGCACGACGACATCGTCTATCCTAAATCCGTGGCTCTGCGTGCATTCTACAGCATGTACCTCATACCTAACGTCACGCAGCACAACAACAAAATTAGCGTCGGAAGCAAACACATTGTCGTCACGCCAGGTCAATACAATCTTTCCACTTTGCAAGCTCAGTTACCCAAAGGCACGTACCTTTCTCAAAATTCGGTCACGCACAGAGTGGAAATCGTATCGGCAACGGAGACCGTGGACCTGGGCACCATAGGAGAACTTCTAGGTTT
This sequence comes from Lepisma saccharinum, assembly GCF_977018435.1. Classification (NCBI taxonomy): domain Eukaryota; kingdom Metazoa; phylum Arthropoda; class Insecta; order Zygentoma; family Lepismatidae; genus Lepisma; species Lepisma saccharinum. The sequence continues at coordinate 19,727,985 of NC_139255.1, forward strand.
CGAGAACAACACCAAACTCGAAGCTGGCATCAAGCACACGGCAGTCAATATTCCTAAATTTCTAGCCATCGAAACTCTGAACGTTCACTGCAACGTGGCGGAAGGCATGATCACGAAATCCTCGGACGGGGAGCTGCTGGGAAGTCACAAGCAGACAGGAATCATAGCTACGTTCAAACCCAGTTCCGAATTCATGGAACCGATCATCTACACACCCTCTTCGCCGATCTATTTTCCAGTATGCCGCAACCGCATAGACGACATAGAGTTGGTGGTGACAAACGAGAAAGGAGACGTGGTGGATTTCGCAGGTGCCACTACGACGGCCATCGTGGAGATCAACGTATAATAAATAACACACATAGTGAAAATGGAGCAAATCGAAAGTTACGAATTGCAATCTTTCCCTCCCAACCGTCGCACGTTCGCCAATCTCAACGAAGCAAACAGGGAGATCGAATACGACGTGGACGTAGGCGATGGGTTCGTTCATCCTCACAGAGCGGACCTCTACCTTCAATTCGACGTGGTGAAGAAGGAAAGCGGAGATGCGTTTCCGCCCAATGCAAATTTGATACTCGTGGACAACTTCGTGCCTCACCTGTTCTCGCAGGTGGAGGTGAGGAAACACAACACCGTCATAGACAGAATAGATTATCCAGGCATCACGTCGACGGCAGTGGGAACATTGAAATTATCCAAAACAGACGCAGCATACTACCAGGCGGGAGGATTCGAAGCGGGGACCAAAATATCGACTAAAAGTCACACGGTGCTTTTTCCCATGCGTCTGCTGCCGGGATTCTTCTCGGACTACAAGGAGATCATGTGGAAGGGAGGATTGCGCGTCACGTTTCGAAGAGCGGCCAACGACAACGACGCACTGATGCGATACACCAACTTGAACGCCGACGGCACGCCGATAGCCAACACATTACCTGAAGCGGCCAAGTGCGTCATCCGGAGCATGGAATTGAGAATGCCGATCGTAGAATACGAAACAAACTACGCCCTCAAGTACAAAGCGGAGATCTTGAAGAGTCCGCAGGTACCGATTCACTTTCACGGTTACCAGTGCGTGCAGAAGATGGCGTCGGGAAGTCACATGGAATTCGACGTGACGACGCAGTTCAACAACATACAGTTCGACATGCCAGATTTCGTCGTCGTGCTCTTTCAGACCGGGCGCGATAACAACCAGGAAAAAAATTCCAGCATGTTCGACGACTGCAAGATCAAGAATGTTTATCTGAAGAATGGCAGAAACGAAGTGTTCCCGCGCGAGAATTACAACCTCGACATGACCAAAGACGATTACCTCAAACTTTACGAAGCTTACACCTCTTTCAAACGCGTGACCGAGGGAAGCATGGACATGTACTACACGCCCAGCGAATTCAAAACCCGCAGACCCATGTTCGTCATCAATACCACGAAGAGGAAGCAGGTGGTGGTCAACGATCGAACCAACATCAAGGTCGTCTGCGAGTTCCACGACGCGCTGCCCGAGGACACCGTATGCAGTGTCATCCTGGTCGCCGAGAAGTCCTTTGTCCACGACGTGAAGAACGAGAGGGTCACAGAGCAGTTTTAACAAGTTTTTTACATTTTTTTCTTGCACAATAAGAAATTTTTGTACTAGCACAATCAGTTTCAATGGCACAATACGAAAATTTCACTAGTTCAGATCAGTTACAAATGTCTATTTCATTAGTTATCAGTTACAATATCTTTTTTGCACTATAGCACGAGAGACAATCAGAAAATTTGCACAAAAAAAATTTGTTGTTGTTTTTTTTTTACACGAGAAAATTAACAATAAAATTCTTTTTTATCGTTTCAGATGCTGTCGAAACATCAAAAACACATACACACACACTAGAAAAAAGCATGCAACTTTATTTGTAACACACACACATACATTATCCATCTTCATCAAAAAAATATTATAATAAACATAATTATTTTTATCTATATCTCACAATAAAACTCTATATCCAAAAATATTACAACATCAAAATAACACTAGAGTCGTTAGTACACGTTGCATGCATTACGGAGGTCCTCTGTAGGGTTTCATGGAAGTTTGGGGGGAAAAAAAAAAAAAACACGTGAAACCCTACAGAGGTGCGACTATCTAGAGTCGCAGCCGTTAGAACCTTTTTGGGTTGGGCACCACGCACCCTGGCGAGGTTAGGGGCCAGGAATCCTAAAAAACAACAATTATTTATTTGTTTGTTTGCGTCACAATACAGGTGCGCGCATATGCATGTGCAGCACATCGTTCCCGCGATAAGGTTTTTACAAAAATCCCAATATACATTGACGCCCAGAACTTGGAAATAAGGCATATTCGCTCACCACTGTTGCCAGCTTAGTCTCCCTCTTTATCTTACGGCAACATTGACGTCTCTAGTTTTTTTTTAATTGCAGGTAGGTTGCCAACACACTCTAGTTAATAATACTACATATTATACACGCACACACGCACACACATACTGTGTTGCCATCTCTCTTTTACGGCAGTATATATTTGTTGCCGGCTCTATTGCACAGTGTGTGTATGTTACGCCAGTGTATAAATTGGCTAAACCCTTATCAAGTAAGAAAAACTATAGGTAGGTGTTGGCAGCATTGTCGGTTGTTTAACTCTTCCCCCTCTCTCTTTTTTTTTGTAAAAAAACCATGGTAGAAATACCAGTAGGTTGGCAACCTTGATTTATGCAATTAATTAAAGCAAGCCTCAAGCCTCAAGCAAGATTGCCAGCTCCTTGCCTTAGGTTAGGTTAGACCAAAATAAAAACCTTGGTAACTTTTCGAGTAAAATATTGGCAACACTGCAAGACAAGCCTCAAGCAGTATTGCCAGCTCCTTGCTTGAGGTTAGGTTAGACCAAGATAAAAACCTTGGTAATTTTTTCGAGTAAGAGGTTGGCAACACTGCGAGCCCCACCGAGCCCCAGCTGGCAACACTGCGAGAAAAGCCTCAAGCAAGATTGCCAGCTCCTCGCGTTAGGTTAGATTAGCCCAAGAAATAAAAACCTTGGTAACTTTTCGAGTAAGAGGTTGGCACTGAGCCCCACCGAGCCCCAGCTGGCAACACTGCGAGAAAAGCCTCAAGCAAGGTTGCCAGCTCCTTGTTTGAGGTTAGGTTAGACCGAAAAAGAAAAACCTTGGTTATTTTTTCGAGTAAGAGGTTGGCAACACTGTGTACCTCACTATACCTCATTTTCGGGCGTGGAATTCTCTTTGCTGTACTACTTTTGTCACAAAAGTAGTTTTTCCACTTCCTGATGCTCCGCAGACCATCATGGTGAAAGGATGGGAAAGTTTAGGAAAGATGTTTTATACTGGAGATTTGAAGAAAAATGAAGATCTGGCACATTGTAAACACATTTTATACACTGACTGGCCGTAGAAGGGTTCAAACTCTGGACCGCTACAGACATATTTTAGTCTGCACAGTATCCGAAGGGATACGATAAATGTTTATCGTCGAAACGCCGTTTCAACAGTACCGGCTGAAACAGCTTTTTTTCATATGTACTGATTACTTGGAACTGTTTTGTTCTTCTGATCCTGAAAATATTTTCGACCATAACTTCAGACTGCTCACTGTTTATCATGTCGCACATGGTATCAAAATTGACCAATTCCGATGTGGAGGTATTCAATGTGATTCCTTTCACTTTACAGATATACTGCGGTTCGGAGAACGGTTTTGTTATTTTCATGCTGTAACTTTTCGGTCCCGTTGAAACAAACTGTTCACAAACTGCACCGGGCCCGAAATCTGTCAATTCATCCGTGAGTTCTCCTAGTGCGTCACCTGTCTGGGGATGATATTCCATTTCAGAACTATCTACGTAAATTACAGAATCTGTATCACAGTAACATATCCTGTCACCCAACTTTTCGAGGAGTTCGTACAGTTTCAGACGAGCATGGCATGTTGTGAAGGCTCCGATAGGAACATTTACTTTCCTGTTCAGACTGACAGCCTCTTCAACATATTTCCAGTTCACTAAAACGGTGTCCTGATTGATGAATACGACTCCTCCAATCATTATATTTGGATCAGTCATTTTATCGAGAAAATCTTTCGATTCCTTGATGATGGACGTCTGGGAAAGGTTGTCCCGTTGACAGAACTTGCCCCATAAAGAATTAAGGCAAAGTTTAGCCAGAGTACGTTTACCAGGATTGACTTCGATACTGTTTTCTTCCAATAGAATACCCTCCTTATCGAAATATTTCTGTATGTACTTCTTCTTATCCTCGTCGTTCTGACACCATGAAGGCCAACCGCTCGCTTCCTGTTTTATTTTCAAGAAGGTGTTGACATAACCAGCAAAGAGTCCTCCAGTTTTTGTGACAGGGTCGTACATCGATGTTTCATACTTCCACACTTCCGACACTGACAGTACTCTGTAGCCTAAACTGTAAGCTTTACGCACCTCGGCGATGACCCACGTCCCCGAAAGTGCGCGTTGTTCATCGGAATGGTTGCATGTACCTTCACATTTTAATCTGATAGCACATTCGTTACACAAGACAAACATCAGTTTTCCATGCATTTTTGTAGGTAGAACAGGATGTAAAAGGGCTTTTGGTGGCAGAACAGTACATTTTATGAGCCCCTCCATGTTCAAAACCTCATTTACCGAAGGAATAGAAGTTCCTAGAAATATGGTAGGATGTCCGACAGGATAGGCACAGTATTTGTTCACATAAGGGTACAAACTTGTAAAATCATAGTACTGTAATTTCTCATTTTCCTTGATATTGTAATACGTCCTGACTGTCTCAACTCTTCCTCCATATAAGGCGTCTCGTGGATTTAAAGGAATGCAGCAAACGATAGGATGTGTCGATAGATGTCTATCGAGTTCAGGATCTGCTCGCAATATTTTTTTGAAATCGCATTCCCACATTGTGACAACATGGTATCCTTCAGAACGTAGAGCCGCAAGTTTACGACACGTTGTCTCGTATCTGAAGGCTGCAGTGTTCAACAAGTCACTATGTTTATCACTGTTACTATCCTGATCGGTTCCATCTTCTTCGTCACCTTTCGGATACATATCCCTGTTAATTGATATGCAGCGTTGACAACCATGCCAGTAGCACCCCAACGCCTCGTACACCGTCTGCGTCTCCTCGTGATAACCGTCCACTCTGTAACGCCCTCCTATGACATATTTTTCACGAGTACGTCCACCGTGAAGAAGTATTACATCATTTTGTTCTTCCACGTAGGTTAACCATTTCAATGCGAACTTGGACATCTGATCTGCATGATGGTAACCTCCTTTAGGTATTATTCCTATAGTGTTAGCCGGCATAAATTTCTGCCTGTAAATTAGTGAACAGGCAGATGCTATTGTGAGACAATCCTTGAAAATGTCGATCTTGCATATGTCTAGGAAATTCTGTCTCAGCTTCAAACATCCTTGTCTCAACAGGGTAACATCCTTGATGCAGTATTGAAGAAGTTGGTTTTTGTTGTTGAAAGGTACATTTTTGCTGCATTCAATGTCATACCAAGACATAAAACGGTGCTGATCTTCGACTGTTTTCATATATTCATAGCCGTATGCAGAAGGAGGAGGCATCGGTCCTATGTAATTTCTGTTCTTGTAGGTGTTCCACAGATGCGGATAATATCCTTTCTGAACAGGCAAACCGAAAAGTTTGGAAAATCCAGCAAGATTTGTCTGAACGTAGTTGAGACTGTCCACAAAATGAAGATTTTGGTATGACATACTGATGATTTTGGTACCGTCTAAGATCACACGAGGTTTCATTTCTCTTTCCAACATTCTCCGTAGCAGAAATGTGCAATCGTAGCCTCGTGCATTGTGTGCACAGATGGTTATGTTGGAAAACTTGTGCTGCAATTCGAGATAGGACAGAAATGTGTCTACAGGATCATCCCAGAATATAAACTCTCTGGTTCCACAAACAGAACAGGGAACTGTTAAATCCTCCTTCTTGTAACACGAGTGACAGGCTGTCTGTACTACAATAAGATTCGGAACATGAAGAAACGTTTTTTCTTTCTCAGAGTAAGGAATGTCTGTATAACATTCAAAATCGTAGAATATATATAGAAATTTCGAATTCACTTTACTTTTCGGTACAGCCATGTGACAGAAATGATTTATAGGTTTCACGCAGTTACATACAGTACAGTACTTCATATTACATTTATGCACTTTTTCATATGTATTGCTTGTTAGAATAATTCTGAAACATCTGGGACACTGTTGGATTTCACTACAGACTGTACCGTTTCGGAATGGTGTAGAAACGTGATTCGTGAAGCAGTTTTCATTTTTGAAAATTCTGTGACATGTCTGACATATTCTGCGAACACCCTGTTCAGGCACACACGGCGGAGTTGAACGACACATAGAACACAATTGTTTACACAGATGATTATGCGGTTTATGAAATATGAGTTCGTTACACCCGCGACATTCTTGTTTTGCAGCAAATGCTCCAACACGGTTCACTATCACATCATAATGCTGTCTGAGGTTATCATAAAGAAGGTATATAAATCTGGAAGCATTTTCAACCTGTCCTTCAAACAAAACATCTTTAACATCACGAAGATTGTTGTATACAATAATTTTATATTCAGGGAGAACTTGCTGAAATTTTCTCAGTTCAGGAATTCCACTTCCTGCACACGCATTGTCTGTGAGATCTACATCTGCTTTGCGCATAAGTTCGAAAACAGGTTTCAGAAGATTTCTATTTTTTCGATACTGTGAATAGGACGGATCATTATCAGCATGAGATTTTCCTATGATCAAAGCTTCAGCTAAACAGAGCGGTTTCTTTCTATTCGGCACACCGACGACACTTCTTTTTTGCGTGCTTATCATGTAATTAGGTAAACAATATGTTTTTTTACCTCCGCCACCTCCGACAGGTATGTCAACATGGTCGGCGCGCAAAATTAAGCGATCTGTAGCAGTGAATGTTTTCGCGCTCTGCAATATTTTATACATGATATTCCACACCATATCACTGTGTAACTGGTCACATCTGTGCCACCCGACATAAATATCTTTCACGGCGGGGTCAGATATGTTAGACAGAGTTAAACCTATCTTGTCTTCATCCTTGGTGTTTTTTTTAACGTAGGTGAGAAGATTTTCGACACCTTCGCGGATCCATGTGTGAGGATCGACATTTTCTGGAGGGTGTGAGAAACTGAATTCCACACGTCGTCCTTTGGAACGGAATTTAGGATATTCACGTTCTTGAATGTTGTGTAATATTATATTACCTATCTGTTCACGAGACACTGAAGCACGTTTTCTTTTCTTACCTCTGCTATCTCCTACAGAAACACTCTGGGATGACGGTTCTGCTGGGGGCAAGGGATCCGGTCTCCATGACGGTCCTGGCACAGGTTCCAAGCCTGATCCAAGTGCGACGTTCCTTGAAGGTCCTGGTGATGTAACAGGGTCAAATGCGGTTGTCTGCTTCTCCTCGGTAGCTCGGGATACAGGATCGGGTGTTGATGAAGGACCTGGTGATTCTTCGGAAATACCTGTCCATCCTTCTCCATAAAGATCGGGTACGGATGTTGTCACTGTTCGTAGTAACCGGTCATACTCTTCGATCAAGGAGATTCTTTCTCCTGCTATGATTTTTTGCGCAATTTGCACCAACACTTCCCGTAACTGTCTAGGTGTTGTGTAATAACCATCACGATATAGCAATAACAGATCGTCAGCGGATAACTGTACGTCCATGATCGTACGATGTCTGTGTCACGAAGACTGTCATGTGGAGAGAACACCGTACTTTATATACGCAAGCATACCAAAGCAGTTATTTCCGTTCCTAACGGTTCTGCTGTCTGATCTGTAAACTCTCCGGAAATCTGTAACAGTCCTCTGGTAACCGTCTTCGCCTTTTCTGGCTGATATGAATGCTCATGTAAAATTCTTGGAAAAAGCTAACTGTCTTCACCAGATGTTTTCCTGGCTGATATCAAACCCGTAAAATTCTCGGAAATAGCTAACTGTCCTCACCAGATTACTCATTCCCAGAAACCCTACGCTCATCCCACACAATTCCTAGAACTCGAACACTCAACACTTCAACGTCATCTGCTCGAACATTCACCAGAACCTGAAATAATCTCCCGACAAAATTCCTTGTAAAACAGACCTTAAAACATTTGACTCAAACACGCAAAAGCAATTACCATTCCAGACCCATTACCCAAACCACATCCGTTAATTCTCACAACATTTCCTCGAATCAACACTCAACAAACCCCATTTTCCAAGAAAAGGCACTTAACATTCACCGCACCACTTAAAAGCCTCATCAACGCCATCTGTTTTCAGACGCCGGAAATTCCGAGAAAACCAACCGTCACCGGAAAATCCCAGCCGACCCTAATTGGACTAGAGTGAAGGCAATTGTAGATTCGGAATCTGTACGTCAACACCTTTAAATAGAGTATATGGACGGAGGTCTACGGTCAAAATAACAAAAACCAAGATGGCGGCCAAGATGGCGGCCCCCATTGTCATGACGAGCTGAGATGACAATTAATTGTATAATATTACGTAGTAACCGTCGGTGATGTTTACTGGCACCTATCTGTTGTAGGTAAATTGAAAAACTCGAAAAACATGTCCGGACAATTTCGAAGGGCCGTCCAGCCGCCCCTAATTGAACTAAAGTGAAGGCAATTGTAGATTCGGAATATGTACGTCAACACCTTTCCATAGAGTATATGGTAGGGGGTCTACGGTAAAAATAACAAAAACCAAGATGGCGGCCAAGATGGCGGCCCCCATTGTCATGACGAGCTGAGATGACAATTAATTGTATAATTTTACGTAGTAACCGTCGGTGATGTTTACTGGCACCTATCTGTTGTAGGTAAATTGAAAAACATGTCCGGACAATTTCGAAGGGCTGTCCAGCCGCCCCTAATTGAACTAAAGTGAAGGCAATTGTAGATTCGGAATCTGTACGTCAACACCTTTAAATAGAGTATATGGACGGAGGTCTACGGTCAAAATAACAAAAACCAAGATGGCGGCCAAGATGGCGGCCCCCATTGTCATGACGAGCTGAGATGACAATTAATTGTATAATATTACATAGTAACCGTCGGTGATGTTTGCTGCACCTATCTGTTGTAGGTAAATTGAAAAACTCGAAAAACATGTCCGGACAATTTCGAAGGGCCGTCCAGCCGCCCCTAATTGAACTAAAGTGAAGGCAATTGTAGATTCGGAATCTGTACGTCAACACCTTTAAATAGAGTATATGGACGGAGGTCTACGGTCAAAATAACAAAAACCAAGATGGCGGCCAAGATGGCGGCCCCCATTGTCATGACGAGCTGAGATGACAATTAATTGTATAATATTACATAGTAACCGTCGGTGATGTTTGCTGCACCTATCTGTTGTAGGTAAATTGAAAAACTCGAAAAACATGTCCGGACAATTTCGAAGGGCCGTCCAGCCGCCCCTAATTGAACTAAAGTGAAGGCAATTGTAGATTCGGAATCTGTACGTCAACACCTTTAAATAGAGTATATGGACGGAGGTCTACGGTCAAAATAACAAAAACCAAGATGGCGGCCAAGATGGCGGCCCCCATTGTCATGACGAGCTGAGATGACAATTAATTGTATAATATTACGTAGTAACCGTCGGTGATGTTTACTGGCACCTATCTGTTGTAGGTAAATTGAAAAACTCGAAAAACATGTCCGGACAATTTCGAAGGGCCGTCCAGCCGCCCCTAATTGAACTAAAGTGAAGGCAATTGTAGATTCGGAATATGTACGTCAACACCTTTCCATAGAGTATATGGTAGGGGGTCTACGGTAAAAATAACAAAAACCAAGATGGCGGCCAAGATGGCGGCCCCCATTGTCATGACGAGCTGAGATGACAATTAATTGTATAATTTTACGTAGTAACCGTCGGTGATGTTTACTGGCACCTATCTGTTGTAGGTAAATTGAAAAACATGTCCGGACAATTTCGAAGGGCTGTCCAGCCGCCCCTAATTGAACTAAAGTGAAGGCAATTGTAGATTCAAAATCTGTACGTCAACACCTTTAAATAGAGTATATGGACGGAGGTCTACGGTCAAAATAACAAAAACCAAGATGGCGGCCCCCATTGTCATGACGAGCTGAGATGACAATTAATTGTATAATATTACGTAGTAACCGTCGGTGATGTTTGCTGCACCTATCTGTTGTAGGTAAATTGAAAAACTCGAAAAACATGTCCGGACAATTTCGAAGGGCCGTCCAGCCGCCCCTAATTGAACTAAAGTGAAGGCAATTGTAGATTCGGAATCTGTACGTCAACACCTTTCCATAGAGTATATGGTAGGGGGTCTACGGTAAAAATAACAAAAACCAAGATGGCGGCCAAGATGGCGGCCCCCATTGTCATGACGAGCTAAGATGACAATTAATTGTATAATTTTACGTAGTAACCGTCGGTGATGTTTACTGGCACCTATCTGTTGTAGGTAAATTGAAAAACTCGAAAAACATGTCCGGACAATTTCGAAGGGCTGTCCAGCCGCCCCTAATTGAACTAAAGTGAAGGCAATTGTAGATTCGGAATCTGTACGACAACACCTTTCCATAGAGTATATGGTAGGGGGTCTACGGTCAAAATAACAAAAACCAAGATGGCGGTCAAGATGGTGGCCCCCATTGTCATGACGAGCTGAGATGACAATTAATTGTATATTACGTAGTAACCGTCGGTGAAGTTTACTGGCACCTAGAAATACAGAAACCCAACATTGCGGTCAACATGGCGGCCCTATTGTCCGGCCCTGTGTGATCTAACATAAAATTGATTTACCATATCTGTGCATTTTCAAAGGGCGACTCCGACTCTGTTTGGCCCCGGGAAGAAATAATAGAAATAACTCAACGAGTCCACTCAAACTCTGTAAAAACGAATTTGCCATATGTGTAGGTCGACTCTGATTCTATTTATTTAAGAAACAAACGCAATTACAATAACGCTACATTTTCAACATCATCTATTTCACGATGTTCTTTCTCAGACGTTCTGTGAGGACTTAACAAGGAAGTTGGTTTTGCAATTATATCTCCATACTTTTATTATCTGTCTGGATGAAACAAGGAAGTACTATGTACATAACGTTATCAGAGTCGACCGGATGCAACAAGGAACTACTGTGAAACTCCTCTCAGAACTGCAGGCCTCAGTGCCGCAATTTCCTCCTTGTAAATCTGTCATGCTGTAATAAAGAACTCCTGTCACCGCAACTTAATCTCTTCTACAGATTTCCGCGTAACACGCTTGCTAATGACTTAAGCGTGTAAGGAAGTCTGCAGAACTTCTGAAACAGATTTTCCTCCACTCATTCTGTTACTTCGTGTTGGGTCAAGCAGAACGTGCGATGGCTGATGGAAATTTTGTAAGTACCTATTTCATATTCATATTAAAATAACATATTTTCTGTATACACCATATATTTTTATTACAAGAAACTATTATACATATTTTATTGTACCCATTAAATGCAATACCTCTCAATGTAGACGTTATATGTACAATCTCGGGTTCGATTCCCGATGGAAACCTATGGTTCTGTGCATAAAGTAAATTTAAAATCAGCTAGACTGTTTAATTATCCCACAACTGAACGAAACGTATTAGTTTATTAGTAATATTAGTAGTGTTTATTCGTTCAGTTTTCTCTTTTTTAACATCTCCACCATCCGTTCCTCTAGCTCTTTCCCCGTTCCCCCTGTTTTCATATTTTCTGCTCTTTCATTCCTCACATAATTTATCTACATCCGTCTTCTCCGGCACTTTTTCTCCTTATGCTCTTTCTCCATCACGTGCTATCCCACATGCTTTGCAGAGAATCCTCCTTCCAGCACAGCATTCAACCATTTCGCACATAATTCATCCGGTCCATGCATATCACTCTCAACCGTCCACACACACACATATCGCTCACCAATTCCTGGAACCACTTAACGATAATCTTACTCGAACACTCAACACTTCAACGTCATCTGCTCGAACATTCTCCCGACAAAATTCCTTGAAAACAGCCCTTAAAACACTTGACTCAACACAGCAAAAGCAATTACCGTTCCAAACACATTACCCAAACCACATCCATTAATTCTCACAACATTTCCTCGAAACAACACTCGACAAACCCCATTTTCCAAGAAAAGGCACTTAACATTCACCGCACCACTTAAAAGCCTCATCAACGCCATCTGTTTTCAGACACCGGAAATTCCGAGAATCTCCCCAACCCAAATTCCCAGAATTTCAGAATCATCAATGCCATCTGTTTTCAGACACCGGCCGACCGGGAAAAGCAATTACCATTCCAACATCCCACACCGCATCCATTAATTCTCACAACATTTCCTCGAAACAACACTCGACAAACCCCATTTTCCAAGAAAAGGCACTTAACATTCACCGCACCACTTAAAAGCCTCATCAACGCCATCTGTTTTCAGACACCGGAAATTCCGAGAATCTCCCCAACCCAAATTCCCAGAATTTCAGAATCATCCAACGCCATCTGTTTTCAGACGTCGTCAAAACGGGGAAAACCCGAATACTTTTCCTCCTACCCAACAACCAATCAAAACACTCCTCACAAAATTAGGCCCCGCCCATTTTAAAACAACCCACCAATCAGAATCATCCACACAAATTCACCCCCACCCATTTTATGACGTCATCGCGAACAACAATAACCCTTGCTTGCCCACACAACTACATCATCAATTGATCTTTGATCGATCTTTTCCAATCAATTGATTTATCGGACTCTACGCGGTACCATAACTACTGAGTTCTTTTCTGTTTCACTTGCTACTTCAGTTGTTTCCGAGTACATGTTTATGTTTGAAGAAGGGAATTAATGTTCAACGGTACACTCATGGGAAGAAGTATTTTTGGGGTTTGTATAACGGGACTAAGGCATTAGTCAAGAACACTTTCGAATGCAGGCAACCCCAAATTGCACAACCGAGTGACGTGTTGCATATGTTTTATGGATATCAGCACGTATTGGTATAACAAAGCACACTTCAATACAAATTACTAATTAAACACAATATCCTTCTCTATGATTGGGTTTCAAGTTATTTCAATTGAATTTTTTGAACTTGGTGTTCTTCGGACCATAAAGTATGCTAAAATGAAAAACTTATGAAATTTGCAACAAATCAGTGAATGTTGCACGATGTACTAGTTCTGTGTTTTGAGTTTCCTGCATGGCAGTGTCGCCTGCTTGATTGAAATTCAAATTTCCCTGTTTTATATTGTTTCAGTTAGAACAAAATCCACGTTGTTCATAGTTGTTCAAATTTTTGCCCTTACTATTGTTTGTTGTTTTATGCACCTTCAAGATATATTTCTGGACAAACAAAAAAACAACCGGACTGTACATTGCTCACATTGTGAAGAAAATAAGGAAAGCGTTTCTTTACACTTGTCGGAAACTGTATTTGAGTTTTCTTACTCAATGGCTAATCCAAGACTAAACCTACCAAAATAACACACTTTGAAGTATATAGTTGGTATTATAATCCTGTTTGTTACGTTTAATTGTCTACAGTCATCGACAATAAAAATGGGATACCTAGTTCCTTATGTGCTCGCTTCCCTCCAAGGAGTTATACTGCAATATCCTATTCACGCCTGGGGTAGCATATTTGCCACATCCGGATATTATTTTTCTACACACTGTCCGAACGTGCCACAATTTCAGCGCCTGTTGTAGATGATGGTACACAGTTGTCGCCACGCGACCGTCATTTTTTCACTATTTTGTCTCGCATACGTAAGTGGCAGCAAAAAATAAAGGAGAACAATTTCACGAGTGTAGCGGCATGGCAACAAAATTTACAGGAAATGTTTTTTTCATATATATTTTTCCACTGGAATTATTTGTAGAGTCACATAAATAGTTATCTTACTTAGTTATATAACCTGTAAGGAAATATAAAGTTTATTTCATTGTGTTCTTATCTCAAGAATGTAATAAGTATACTCTACTTTCGGAATCAAGCTTTACATTTCACACACTAATCAGACATGTGTTATTTTTGTCTTGCTTCTGGAATTTGAATTTAAAATTTTGGGAGCGTCAGCACTTAGGCTATTTTGCTCCCGTCACAGTATACGGGGGCCAGCCCCTTACCTCTACAAATAACAACTCTAACGTTGTATAACTAAAATTATAAAATATTCTGACTTTCGTTAAAAGCTGAGGCTGTAAAGGGGCACTCAGCACACATAAGGACAAAAGAACAGGACAATACAAACAAAATTATACTGGCCATGGGGCCAGTCGCCAGAGCCTCGTTAGTCTTAAGTCCAGGGTGCACTAACGTGGAAGTGACATTTGGGTGTACTACGTGGAAGATCACCCCTTACACCCCTGTCTTGCTTCTGAAATGAACAATTTTCTGAGTTTGTATGCGATGTAAATGTTTTGATATGGGAAAGGTCACCTGAGAAAATGGCGGGGGGAGTTCCCAATGCCCTCCCCCTCTCTCACATAAACATTTATTACTATTATTATTATTATTGTAAGCTTGTGAATTTCGAGCAGGATGGTGAAAAAAAAGTAAAAAAAAAGTCAAGGTTTTAAAGGCCTTTGTGAGGCGAAGAGTTTTGAACCTCATCGTTATTACCGAAGACGGCACTGTTTGAGGGCGGCCATAGAAAGAAACTTTCGGATATTAAAAACAACGGCGGAGAGGGTGAAAAAATCTCCAAATGACTCCTCGTTATGGGCTTTGCTACCTTCTTCATGAAAGACCTTGTTATCGATGTACAAGATCATGATATCGAAACTGCTGAAGCGAAGCAGTGTGTTGAGCATGCTATATCGAACTGCATAATCTGAAGCCATCAATGCGTTCTTGTGTCGCCTGGGGAGGATTGACTGGTGGTAAAATATTCATCGGGCGTTCTTTCTCGTGAAAATTAATTGCATTTCCTTTCTTGTCGGCCGATAATAACAACTCCCTCGTCTCTAAAACAACAGATTTATGCCCACTTCCAAAGAGGAGAATAGCTTGAAATCGGAGATTCGACTCAGGTGCTATAATGAGGTTATTTATTGCTCAATAGCGTTCCTTTGAAACAATAAATTTGCGAAGCTTGTGTTGGAGGCGATCGAGCTGATATGGCATTGTGTGGAGCCGCATATATTACAGGCCACGTGGTTCCTTCGCCCTAAGGATAAGTTAAAGCTGTTTCCCAGGAGCGTATAGTAAGTTATCGGTAACAAAGATTGAGGTAAAACCATATTGTAGTGTCTAATTATCCATTGAATTTTGAGTTTCAGATGAGTCTCGATGCACGTGCCGACCTCCTCGGCGGAGTGGTTAGCATAGTGCGCTACGATGCGAGGGTTCCCGGGTTTGAATTCTGTTCTGGGCAAGGGTGTCCATTGTGTCAGGGTTGTCAAAGGTCCAGGGATTTTAAATAAATTCAATTCCGCTCCAGGGGAGAAAATCAGCAAACTTAAATGGGTGCTGGACTGTAAAGAACCTTTTTATTTGTAAAGTATTTCAATTCTGTCCAGGCACCTTTTTTCTGGATTAATTTAAACACGGTTCAGGAACATTCTTTCAGGAACATTCTTTCAGGATAAATTTCAATTTCGGTGTAGGAACCTTTTCTCCGGATCAATTTAAAGAGTGTCCAGGAACATTTTTTTCAATGAAACAATATAAATCTTGTACCGAATTTAAAGTGTGTGTGAAAGAGGTTCTGGCCCTGCAGCGGAACCCAATAGAACCGATTACAATATATGGGTTTGGACTGGACCTTTGGCATTCTAATGGGCATTTTTTAATTTTTTCCCCCAGTTCGAAAAACCTCTTGGATATTTCAAAATATGAAAAATTACATACGCTTAGAATTCCTTCTAGAGCATTGACGTGAATTTTCGTGTAGTTTTCTTTCACTGTTGTCCAGATATTATCAATATTTTAATAGACTTACGTAATCGCGAAAGTATTGATATTATCTGGACAACAGTTAAAGAAAACTACACGAAAATTCACGTCAATGCTCTAGAAGGAATTCTAAGCGTATGTAATTTTTCATATTTTGAAATATCCAAGGGGTTTCTCGAATGGTGAAATTGTAGCGACATTTTACAACAAAAAATGTTGTTTTCTGTGACTTACAGGTCACAAGTTACAGCAATTATTATTTTTATTATTATTGTTTGAACTATAGTTTTATTGAAGCTTACAGTCTATATTACACCTATTACAATCAGTATACAGTTATGCAAATTGTATACGGATATACAGAATATGGAAATTACAAATGTATGTAATTAAAAAGAACATAAGTATTAGTAATCGTAGTAACAAAAATAATAGCAACAATAATAGTAATAATAATAATAATAATAATAATAATAATAATAATAATAATAATAATATCACTCCCTGAGAGAAAATCCTACGAGCGCCCTTGAATGTAACATAAAATGAATCTAATATACGAAACTGATGTTTCAAATTTCAGTATTTCTGTCTCATAAAAGCAGATTATTGAAAATGACATATTCGACTTCATATTCCACTTTTGAAACAAAAGTATGTACATATTTTTCAAAACCAATGTTGCATTTACTACCATGGGAACAACTGAGTAATACCAATATACATTATTATATTGTACAGTCACGGACACTGCCTTCTTGTAACGATTCCATTGAAAGTCAATGTATTCATTACAAGTCGGCAGTGTCCGTGACTGGTACATACGATGCGCATCTACAGAATAAAATGCCTTTCCCCAATACCGTAGTTAACGTCATGTTCTCTAACAGAGATTCGAGATAATTTTATTCTCAACTCGAAATGCTACAAAGGGTGTTTTAATAGCAATAGTCGTTCTCTTTTAATGAAATAGTATGAGATGAACGTAGAGAAGGTTTTCTCCTCTTTATCGGACGCCTTTTATAAAAGGGAGGAATTTACTTAAATGAAGCACACTTGGGCGAATTTGGAACGTTCATCATTAACTTACCAATTTACGATTAATTGGCTGAAGAGTCTCGAAGTCTATCTCTAGAGAAATTCGACGAAGTGAATAAAGCCAGAATTCCACTTAAAATTGCGAAGAGAAGAAAACATCAACATAAATTCCGCAATTCTGAAATTTTTAAATGTATTTTCCCTCGTAGACAAACATAGAAAATTTTCAAACGGACACGTTTCTGCTGTGTCAACATATTTGTAACAGATGTTTCTAATTTTGGCCTGCAGAAACATGTTTTCCAATATTGCAAAGTACATTTTCCTCTAAGCTAGTAACAATTCAAATAAAACATATATCGTCACCCATTTCCGTTCCCACGGAGCGATAACATTTGTGAAAACAACAATTGCAAACTACCTGGTTGTCATAATTATAATTCCCATACTCACAGCCCTCTGGAGCCTCTTCGAAACAACAGATAGCGGTGAAACTTCGTACAGAGCCTACGGAGACCACAGGGAAAAGAATGACGATGGTTTCAGCACCAGGTGGAAACGTGGCGCTGAAATATCAGCAACCAGAAGGCGGCATGCAAAAAAAAAAAAAAAATAATGTAAGTACAGTAGTATGAGCGGTGTGAAAGTGAACGACAATTTAGAAATGTAACACATTCTAATCAACGGTCGCACGAAACGTTTCCCGCGGTTTTGTTCATTGTGCACTAGATTTCAGCGCCAAATTTCCACCTAGTGGTGAAAATTTGAAATATTCTTGTTCATCGGCATTTGCTTCTCCATGTTCTCCATAACCTGTACACCAAGTTTAAGTGCAATCTGATGCTTCGAACGGCTTCCAGATCTGAGTAAAGGAAATTTAGTTTAACCCACCTGGTACGCACGTTCTTAAGAACCATGTGACAATATGACAACTAAAGTACTTCCATCTCTTAAATACTTTGCCTACCATTTATGATATGTTCTTATGTAATGTGCTCTACATATACAGCTTCAAAAATGTAATTCTTCCACGTTTTTTCCCAGAACGCACTCTACATACATTATTTTTCACAGCTCATTCTAATTCCTTCACACTATACAACTCTAAGGTAAGTAAAGAATCTCTAAAATACATAAAATTGACAAAATAAAGTGATAAAAGTATTTCTGAATTAAATTCTGAATATGTCTACCTAACAATTATAATAAGTAGTGTAATTAAATTACATTGATACAAGATAACCATTTATTTAACCTGAACATACAGAGAGAAAAAGCGCGTCCTAGATATACAGGATGGCTCAAGAAGACACTTAACACCATCGGTACAAGGCCACTGCAGCGCGCAACGTGGAAATGGTGATGACCAATCACTATCAGGCCAAGGGGATCCACATTGACGCCACCCGCACGGTCGGCGGCCATCTTGATGTTCACCATCTTGAATTCAACTTCAGAATTTTAAATGGGAAGGGGCTGATATAATATATCATATCAGGATAGAATTTTACGAGAAATGCAATGGTGAATATTTTTCTGATGTATCTTTATCCAGTAAGCAGTTATGACTGAATTCATGTATCAATTTGCTCCTTTTCGAGGTGTTCGAAAAATGCCTTAAAATTTGTTTAGCACATCGATAACGCATCGAGATCAAAGTGACGGCTAGGGAGAGAAGTTCGCATGCCATTGCACAAGATTTTAATCGGATACATCCATGAAGAGCTACGCATTATGCATGGTTGTCGCGAACAATTACAGTGTGACGCTTCCATTGAATTAAAAGTCCTTCTCAGTGACAAGGCTAATGTTTATGTTCATAAGGAAATCCATAAACAGAATATTCGATTCTTTTTATCTGATAACCCATTTTCGACAGATAAAAGCTGAGTGGTTAGTGCTGGTAAGTTAATGGTGGGGCATGCTGTGTGAAACACGATTGGTTAGTCAATTTTCCATCAACTGAACCTTAAATGCTTAGGGCTACTTGGATGTGTTAAATAAACAGGTTTCTCATCCTTGCTTATAGAAGAAGGTACATTTTAAAGAGTTCTTTTTTTCAATGGGGAAGAACACCAGAACACTATGGGAAAGTTTTGAAGCAGTTTCTGTCCAAAGTTAGTTATCAGATGACAAGGGTCGCATATTCTGTTTATGAATTTCCTTATGAACATAAACATTAGCCTTGTCACTGTGACTGACTTTTAATTCAATGAAAGCGCCACACTGTAAATTGTTCGCGACAACCATTCATAATGCGTAGCTCTTTGTTGATGTATCCGATTAAAATCTTGTGCAATAGCATGCAAACTTCTCTCCCTAGACATCACCTTGATCTCGATACATTACCGATGCGTTAAACAAATTTTAAGGGATTTTTCTAACACCTCGAAAAGGAGAAAATTGATACAAGAATTCAGTCATAACTCTTTACTGGTTAAATATATGTCAAAAAACCTTCACCATAGCATTTCTCCTGAAATTCTAGCCTGATTTGGTATATCATATCACCCCCTTCCCATTTAAAATTCTGAAGTTGAATTCAAGATGGCGGACACCAAGATGGCCGCTGACCGTGTGGGTGGCGTCAATGTGGTTCCCCCTTGCCCTGATAACGATTTGTCATCACCATTTCTATGTTGCGCGCTGCAGTGGCATATATATATATATCAATGATATAAAACACTTTCGGGAAAATATAATATAAAATATATATTTCTAAAAGTTCCTCACTGTGACCGGGCGATTTAAGTCTTAGGATTTGTGTTCGGGCTACAGAACACGCGCTGATTCGAGTCTTCTGGCGAAAGCGTAACAACTTAGATTTCGGCCACCATGAGTAAATTGAAGACTAAAAGTGGTAAACGTTGTAAGTGCCAAAAGCGAAAGTTTTGGGAAATCGCATCGTTCCGCACATCAGCCGTAAGAACGTGCACACTAGTAACCTCTTTACACGCTCTTTGAACTACCTAGAGGGCTACGAGACACATTTCACGTTTACCACATTATAAATCATGGCACATTTCACAGTTTAACGTGGAAAACGGTGTTTGAATTATTGTGACACTTACAGCGTTTACCAATTTTAGTCTTCAATTATGGAGCTACGATGAGTAAGACAATCCGGTCATGTAAACCTACAACAAGGACTGGAGGTTCGTCGTGATGACAACACGTCACATCGCAACTGGGTCACGTACCCGTGTCCGGATCCTTTGGAAACCACAGGTATCGTTACCTTTTCTATCGGACTCTTTCTTAAGGCTAAGGCAACACCTAGTCCGTTGCCAGAGATACAGGTCGGAATCTATCCGTTCTAATCCTCGAACAGATTGTATTTTATTATCGGATAGTTTTTCACGATAATGTCGGTGCTTTTTCTGATCACAATTCTATATTTTGATATCACCAGCTTCATGTGATGCCGCTATTCCAAGAACATAGCTTTGCGTAAATGTCCTTCGTGCTGCTGTTTCCTGTGAAAAGACTAAACTTCTTGTTAGCGGTTAGAATAAGGTACCTGAGTTAAGACCCTGCGTCGCCTTATTACTGACTCTGCTGGTGATTATCAGTACACACGGGTTAAGACCCTATGTGTCTCAATATTTCTGTCTAAATTTCTCGCTTTTATACCATGAGTTTTGTAACGATTGAAAAATTTTTGGCAAATCTTTTTAATATTTAATAGCCCTCGTATAAATTCATTTGGAGTTTTAATCTTTTGAATGTACATTTATATCTTTTATCTTTGTTAACATTGTAACGCAGTTTCGGCCCAACGAGAAAGAACGCAAAGCAAGTGCTTGCGTTGTTTTTCTTCCTTAACAACAGTGAGTTCTTTTCGTTCGGCGCTGCGTGGGTTTGTAAATAAGTTTAGCTTGCATTGTGTTTCTGGATATGTCTTTTGGAAAGGGTAATTGTTAGATGCTAAAAATAACTTTTCAGTTTGTCGAAATCTTTTGTTGAGTAATAGGATTGCGCAATCTCGCAAGTATAAATATCAGCGTTCTCGCTGGCAGAAAATCAGTATAGCAGTAGATTCCGGAATCGTTAGGTGATTAAATCGCTTGTCGAGGTCCAGGGCTGGGAGAATACGGGCGTTGTGTGGGGAGTGGCTGGTCAGCTCTCCCTTCCACAATGTCCGAGGTTCTCCGTAAGCCACCTTTCAGGATTTGTGCTGGTCAGCATGATCCTTAAAGGGGATTTAGCGAGCATATAAATAATTTGATTCATACATATTTAATCTTAATAATTTAAAATTTTGATTCATAAATTCTATCGAAGTTGGCACTGGTCAGTTTGACTCCGGTATAAATTCAAGTTATACATCCTTCTCGTCGAGTTATTTGTTTTAATTCTTAAATCATTTTGAATTCTCCTGGTCAGGAGGTTCATTTAAATAAATTTGTTTCTTTGATACTTAAATCCGAGAGCATACCTCTGGTCAGAGGATGTCTTTTAAATCTGATAGCTTATATAGTTCACGTCCGTTTTTAAAGTCTGAGTATCCGGAACGTTTATTGGTTTCTCTTATTTAGGTTTTATATTAATTATATTTTAGAAACAGTTATAATAGGTGACCGGTCGAGTATATGTATAGAAATTCGTTTATGTAAAAGTCTATTGTTTTGCTTTTGCAATGTGAGTAGCCAAAAAAGGGTAGACAGAGTCCCCTATTATGTTAAGGAATTCCACGTGAACATTTGTAATTTGTGGCCGAGATATGGCTTTGGTATTGGGTAGAGAAAGGCTCCCCTTATATTTAGTTATGAATGTTATTGGAGGTTGGCCCAGACGAGGGTAGTATACCTCATGAGTTCTAGAGAACATAATGCAGATGTGAAAATATGACAGAAGCACGAATAGATATTTACGGATAGATGTTTATGTAAATCTTCCTTTGGTTGTGGTTAATAGAAATTTTGTCGATCATTACTGAATAATTTGTCACCTGTTTATTGAAACCAAGTTAAGCTGGGTTAGTTCTATGATGGGATATGGACAATATATGTATAAGAGAGAGCTCTCTGGATTGTATTTTACTTGAAAGCAAGTTTCAGTCTGTTATGGAAGTAATTTTTGAACAAAAATTTAATTTTGGCCTTGTAGTTTTCTCTTGATCAGAAGATTGTATATTTTTTTTCTTTCAACCTAACTAATATTTGGATTTGTAAATAAATTTATAATCGTTAATTGGTATTTCCTTGTAGTAAATTTGTCTAATAAGTATAAATTAACTGGCTTCCTTTTGGTTGGTGAGGTGTCCCGCCGTCACTGGTCAGTGAGGCGGAGGCTTTATCAATCCAAAGGACGTCAGAATCGATTATGCTGATTTCGATCGCGACTCGCATGCGTGTCCTCACTGGTCAGTGGGATGCGGGTGCGATCACGATGGAGTTCGAGCATGAGAAAGGTTACCTTATTTTGAAGTCTTAGTTAAGTAAGCATAAATTTAATTTTAATTATATTATTATTCAAAAGCAGACCCTTGCCCGAACTTTGAGATGCGGACTCTCATGTCCCGCAGGAACTGAGCGTAGTTGTGGCATTTATATATTAATAACAGAAAGATATTTGGTAGGCAGCGACGCCCGGTCTTTATCTGTCGAGGGGACCGAGTCGGTGTGTCGTGTGTGTCTTGGCAACTGGCAAGACGCCTACTTGTTGCAGTGTGTTGATTCCGTTGCTAAGTAACTTTCAACTGTCTGAGATTGCTAAGGAGATAATTTAGTTTCTTGCCTTTCTGGCTATTCATAATTTGCAAGTACTGTAAGATATCACCATTATTCTTTAATTTTTAGCAATTCTTTTAAATCATAATTTTCCTTAATATTTGCAGCATTAATTATTTATCGCGTTCATAAGGATCTGCACAAAATGTCGAGATGGGAAAGAGGCAGTTATATAGGTGCGTCCTCAAGATACAAATATAATAAGGCGGCGTTCCTATAGAAGAGTCCTCCAACGAATGACTTGAAAGTAACGCTCGTAGAGAGGTACCTGTCAACTGATTGAATAATCGGTCAGCTCTGTTGAGGCATGTGGGAATGAGACCGGCAGGCGGTAGCTGTGGCGGTAGCTTTCAAGTGCTTTTGCGATACGAGTTGTTATATTTTTTAAATCGTGGAACTGTGGTAAAGACCTTTTCCGTGGATAGTGATAAATTATCACTAATAAGTTTTAGGATGTCTAAAAGTCTAGTAGCAACTTATATTTCGTGACAATCGAAGTTTTAACCTATAACACATGATATCATCCACATTTTTATGTGACGTCACCAGTAGAAGATATGTCACTAATGTATTTATTTTTGTAAAAGAAAGCGTAATTTCTTTGTTATTATATGTAATATTGCACCCTGTTTGTAATATATATCTTTTGTTTAATGTTTATTGTATTTTATGCTCTGTTATGAGTAGTTTAATGTACCTCCATGTTTGCAAGAGTGCACTATACGAATTTGTATTTATAAAGATGTATAGATGTCAGTTTTGTTGATAGTATCCTTTTGTAGATAGTGAATGATTCATCTGTACTTTAATCTGTGTTCTCGAAAATAATGTAAAAGCGAGGATATCGTGTAAGAATCATCACACTTTTTCGCCACGGATCGACGAAGCTATTAAAATTAAAAAGAACTCCTCGGTGTTGTGCATACATCTTGGTATCGTAGTTCGGGGCGCAAGCTAGGCCTATGTGATCATTGGTACGCCGATAGCCATGCATTGATGATATGCACAATACTGCAACCATTCTACGTCAAATAATAAAGTTAGCCTAAGGATTATTTTGGAAATAAAAGGCTAAAGAGCAAATATTGGTTCAGTTATCATTGCATATCTCTTGATGTGGTAGTTCGGGGCGCAAGCTAGGTCTATGCGATCATAGGCTTGCCGATAGCCAAGAATTGAGTTTATGCGTTTTAATTGAGTCAATTCATCGACAAAGCGAAATCCTCGCCTTCGTCTCAAGTATAGTTGCATTATAATTGCAATAAATAAAGAATAAAACTTTTCAGTTTATACATACGGCAGTAATGTGGTTTTATTTCTCTGTGATGTGAATATTGTCTTTGCCTAACACTACCCCTGTACCTGAGAGGAGTCTGTGTACTTCACCGAGTCTCATCGTTCACCGCTGAGTATTATTAAGTTAATATTAATAGTAAAATAATACGACGCGTGAAGTAATTGTGCTTAGAACGTATCACACACATCTGAAGAAAATTTTTACAAACATTGCTTTGTACAAGAATTAGTTCCGCCTCTTCAATGGATGTAATATTCGTATGGAAAGGCCCTTTTTTGAAAGAAAATAATACGAAACTTTGTGCTCTGTGTGTACGGGTGCAAGCTATAACCTGAGTTTGCTCCTAATATTGGGTTGGTGCATACGTTTTGTTATGGGTTTGCAACACTGCGTTGCCAAAGTTCCATGTCGGTTATTCCATTGTTATTGCTTAGTTTGTAGTCTTGCGTTTGTGAAAACACAGTAATTTCAATTCTAAGCACATTTTGTATATTTCGCATGCGAAACAAGATGCAGTATCAAGTGGAGAAAGTTGAATATTTTCGGCACATTCTGCTCTTAGAGTTCAACCTTGTTTAACTGAGGATCAAGTGCAGCAATAGGAAGTATTTCGCAATGAAGCTGCTCTTGAATCTTGGCTAACTGATTTCTTCAAGATGAAAAAATATTGAGCTGTGTACGGGGCTAATACCATATACTGAAAACACAGCAGTTCTACAAGCGAGGCATCGAATTCCTCTCAAGCATTTGCATTAACAATGGAGTCCACTACATTGCTGCCTGAGTGGGTTTTGTTTTGCCTGTGTATTGTTAGACTACAATAACAATGTTTCATCTTACCACCTGCATACTTGTGTTAATTAATTATTGTATTTCTGTTACCATATGTTATAAAACGCTCCGAACTTACACACCGACCCAATACATCATTTTCTTTTTTGGGAAAATTCGTAGTGTGTCTGGCTGCAAGGGAGGGAGGGCACGACAAAATTTACATACCATATCTCTGCAGAATGCTACTCTGGGGTTTACCCAGCATCAAATTAATGTATATCTGCTATTAAGGACGACCGAACAGTGTTGCTGACCACATCATCTCCAACATGGGCTACATAGAGAATCGGTGTAAGGGAAACTTTACATGGGCGTCGTCTGTACCTTTGCAGGGGGTGTCAGGCCATTGATAAAACTTTAATAGTAGAGAAAATAACAACAATAATAATTATTACTAAGGTTATAATGTTAATAGGTAATAATATTATAAACAAATTATATTTGAAAATTATAATTACTGTGATTATTACTATTTACTAGCTAATTTCCCGGCGTTGCCCGGGTATTTATTTATCGCAATCTTCTATTAGACAGGAAAATAATAAATTCTACCTCTAGTGTAAAATTAACTTGGTCTTGAACGGCATTGGGAGTGTCACTATTCATCTCAGCGGCCCCGAAAACTATGGATTCCACACTAATATCCGTCGTTTGACATGTCACCCTATACCCACCCCCACCACTAGTGGTGCCAGTGGTGTCTTATAGTTGAACGGCATCGGGAGTGTCACTACTAATCTTAGCGACCCTAGAAATATATGGATTCCACACTAATATACAGTAGGTCTTTTTCGATTATTTTGACATGTAACACCTTCCCACCCCCACCCTTATGGGTGCCAATTTAACATATTTTATGTTTAGGTCTCTCTTATGCTCTCAGATTTTCAGGCTCGCAGATCGCAGAAAGTAGCCGTTCCTCAATGGATTCACAGTTTTTTGGATGCAGCGATTCACACAGAGCGTAACCGCCGTAGCTATGCGTAGGGACCTCTGCGTGATTAACTGCGGGGGTCGGGTTAGCGCTATGGTAAATAGTGCGCTCGTAGAGTGAAGTCTTGATAAGTGCAATTCTCTGTGTTATGGGGCAATAGGCAACCGGGAGCATTTGATATTGGACTTGTTATGAAAATATGTATATACGGCGACTGGTAGAAGTGTAAATAAAGAGATAACTACGTGAGACGTTATTCTTGTCAACAGAATGGAGGCCTGTCAAAACGTACTAGAAGCTCGTTGCCGTATACAGTATTGAATTTGTTGAATTCAAGGTTGCGCTCAATACCTTCTCGACCACGGACTGCATGCACTCTATGACATTGCGTTCTCAGCCACGTTCAAGACGAAATATGGCTCAGGCGCCAGGAAATATAGAAGCGACGTTGCTTCGCAGAGCTTTGGGATGGCCAGAGGGAACTGTTTAGCCGGATGTTCTATATGATATGTTCGTAAGTGAATTTATGGCTTCATTTCTAGTAATAGCACTACATTCTTCCGTTACAAAAGCGGTAGTTTGTGTTTTCTCCTCCTTACATAATAGTTGTGAAAATTGTTGTTTCCAGTTTTTAGCTGTAATTACAGTTATGACTAGTCTATCTCAACAATCTTCCTTTAGTAGTTGAAACACTTTAAAAAAATTCAGCCTTATTAATAGCACCTTCTTAGATTTCTTCAATCCATATTTTAGACGGCCTTTACGTCTAATTTTTTATGTGACAAGACTTTCGTATGCATTCTTGTTTATTACTGATTCACAAATATTGATCCAATCAATCTCAACATCCCCTACTCTTGGTTTCAAATATTATACTTGGAGGTACTTAGTGGTACGGATCCCACTTTAAACTGTAGATCCAGTCCCGATTAGCCTTACTGTTCATAAAGTGGACTTAAAACACCAAATCAACCAACCAACCAAATCAAATGTATTGCTAATCTATCTTCTCATAATTTTCTTTTGCTTAGACGTTGGACCAAAATTTACTTTCTTGTAAATTATTATTTCACTTTTCTTTGTAAGGTAAGGCTTTCATGACTTAATTTTACTTAATAAAAGGAAATGGCGAGTGTCCAATTCTGTAACTCTGTACACTCTAGTGTCTGTAATTTGGGTCCACATATTCTAATTGGCTATTTTATAATGAATTGCTGGTATTGACCCACGATCAGCCCATTAACATTTATATATATATGTATGGTTATGCCTAAGGAAGGAATTAGTTATTTGTATATTGTTGTCTTTAAAAATTACCGTTTGTTACTTCAAATATTGTTCATGATATTACAGACACATTTAATTACAAATATAAAATTATTAATTGAACAAGGAGTATTTTAATCATGTACATTTACCAAACGTCCTTATGTAAACTCCATTTTCATTATTACTGCTTCACCATTAGGCCTTTGCATTTAAATCGCCAGATATTATTATCTGCTCATTTTTATTTATGTTATCTATTATATCTTGTAGTTGGTTGTAAAGTTTTCTGTTTCTCTTTTGTTACCAGTTGTAGGATCACATACTACTGTTATTGTTAATTTTTAGACGTAAAGTTACTATTATTGGATTTAAAAAAATCAGGGATTATTTTATATTTCCATTTCTCGTTAATTAATAAGCCAATTCCTGATTTAGCTTCTTGTTGCTTTTTAACTCCAGAATATATCGTTATATACCTTCCTTTCAGTAGGGTGGAATTAGGATTCGAAAAGAAATGGTATTTTAAGGTGTTGTTCATCTATTTCAGTGTAACGAATAGCCATAATGCCAAAACCGTAGCCTTTAGGCAAATCTAGGTACGTGAGGTACGATAAAGGGGACGAAATAGGCTTTGTCATGAATATTATGAAGAATTCTTTTTACCACAAAACTTGTGTCGCCCTGTCTAATCTGGTCATGCTTCCATTTGAAAAGAGGGAGTTCAACATCTGCGCGTGCATAAATTTTCTGTGACTTGCACGAGATTAGAACACAGATTAATAAGATCGCTTACTTCCGAGCTCTGCTTTGTAATCTGTGCGTATACCAAACCGGGCATGTGGAGCCACCCTACGGCGGTTTGGAAACGTAAAGCGTTGTCATAGCAACCTCTCCGCCAATCATATCTTACTCTTGGCAGTGTGACAGTTGAATGCGTGTCAGCGCAATGATCCGCTCACCCCACCTTTCCATTCCTGCTTTTATTTTTTGCTAATAATTCGGGACATATCTCGTAAGGTTATATTAATTATTTTATTTAAGTGCATAAAAATGTTCTACAAGGATAAATCCCATTGTTCAGTTAATGCATGTTACGTTTGAATGATTTCTACATCTAAGTTATGAGATATACAGAATTAGTATCCCAGAAGCACAACATAGGAAAATAATTTCAAGTTCCTGAAATTCCAGTACGTAAATCATTCCGTTGTGCATGAAAATAGTCCGTGTATTTTCTGTGGTAATGAGCATTCTTGGTATTCTCCCTATTATGCGTTGCTTTTCTGACATTTTGGGTAAATCGCGATTGTATCTTGTGTAAACTCTACGGCGATTACTTGGTTCGTAGATCAACGCGTTTTACCCCTTCCTCGTCGTTGTTTGTTATTTAGCGTCGCATTTTGTCAATTTTAGGCTAATCTCGACGATGATATGCAAAATTGATGACACAAAGAAAGCTCTAACAGGGATTTGAACCCAGGACCCCTGCATTAACTGAACAATGGTATTTATCCTTGTAGAACATTTTTATGCACTTAAATAAAATAAATAATACGACCTTACGAGATATGTCCGAATTATTAGCAGAAAATAAAATCAGGAATGGAAGGGTGAGGTGTCACCTTCTCTTCATAACAATTGCTGCACAGTTTAACGTGGGCAGCAATCTGCAGGATACTGCACACTTAATATCAACAACTGTTTCTGGTGCTGTCACTGAATGTCAAGTATTATAGGGGGATCGGCTGTAATTTTCTCCCTTGTGTACCATATTCAATCGCAAGATGTAAACACTTCTGATTTACCAACGTAGAAAATTCCATTCATCTGTCTATGGCCTCATAAAACGAAAGACAAATGCATTCACTTTCTCTGCAATTGATATCAGTGGAGTACTCTGAGAGGGGTTAGATTTGATGCTGAAAATGCCAGGGAAACAAAAGACAGGCTTTGAAGGTTTTGTCTCAGGAAATAATAATAAAACATAAAACGTATTATTAAAAACTACTGATGGAACATTGGCGCTATTCATCTAACGAAACCATTACAAATCGGCTGGGGGCTTGTAGGTATGAAATATACTATAATAAAAGATATATACATATAGCCAGTACTTGTTTTCCAAATTTAAAATGTGATGTAATATATTAACGGAACTTTCAACACACAGTTTTTTCTTAAGGGCTTGTGTCCAACCGGGTTCAGTCTCTGGGTTTTCAGCCTGTGTATAGGACTGGTGGCAACCCACCATCCTGAGAAAATTAGGAACCTACAAGTGAGTAGCGTAACTCAGTCTGGGAAATCTCCTATAACAGCTGAGGGTTCGATGTGTTGACCCCACGTCACCCCATTACTGGTTGAAGATCTCCACACCTCTAGGTAGGGTTGTGGGAGGCATACTGGCAGTCAGTTAATAGGCCAAGGTCCTTCCAGGGCTGTAGAGCAGTGGACCTCAACCTTTTTCGGTCGGGGACCCACCTTGAAGGATATTACACTTCATGGGGACCCATAAGATGGGAGCCAGCGGAATTATTTTGTAGTGGTGTGTACCCAGTTTATAATCACATATTTTAAATTTTAAATTGTTGAAACAATATATCTAAGTAATTTAAGGTAATAGGTTTTTAAGACCCAGTTAACAAAGTTTCGAGCCCAACTTCCCGACCCACCAAATGTCCCCTCAGGACCCAGGAGTTGGTCGCACCCTATAGGTTGAGAAACTATTCTGTAGAACCATGGGTTATGTTATGCTGTAGATGAAAGTAAATATTTTACACTACAGTTAATTTCTATCATAATTTACATTCAGTGTTCTGTAGATGCAATAATATTTTAGAAAACACAACATACTGTAGAAACTAGTTCAGTGCCATCTGCTTTGAGAGAATAGAGTAAAATAATAGCTATGAGTGACACAGCTCATTGGGGAAGTTATCAAACAGAATAATTTCTGGAAATAAATTGTAATTATTTTAATTCTATCAGTCTATTTCTCTGTAAAAACTACTATGATGGTGATAATGAATAGTTATAGATAAATAGAGTAAGAAAAGGTCACACCTTACACAAGTTAACCTAGAATGCCTATATAGCAACCACCTCATCTCGAAGTTGCAACCTAAAATAAACTTGATTTTCTAGCTGACCCAACCGATATTCTAAATAGATGGACGAACTACTTTAATGACCTCTTAAATGTTCATGTAGGAGATAAATCAGAAGTAAATGAAGTCCACACAGCAGAACCTTTAGTTCCAGAACCTAACTTGACTGAAGTTAAAGATGCTATTAAAAGGCTAAAGAATAACAAAGCACCTGGCATTGATTTAATACCAGCTGAGTTAATTAAATATGGTGGAAATTCGTTAATATGTCAAATTCATAAATTAATTTGTTTAATATGGAAAAGAGGAGAAATACCTCAACAGTGGAAAGAATCCATAATTGTTCCTGTGTTTAAAAAAGGTGATAAAATGAACTGCAATAATTACCGTGGAATTTCTCTACTCTCAACAACATATAAAATATTATCTAACATTCTTTTAACAATACTAGCCCCATATGCTAATGAAATTATAGGTGATTATCAATGTGGATTTAAATGTAACAGATCAACTACAGATCAAATTTTTCACATTAGACAGACACTTGAAAAAAATGGGAATATAATCAAAATTTCTATCAGCTATTCATTGATTTAAAAAAAAGCATATGATTCGGTCAAAAGAGAGAAATTATATAATATATTAGTAGAGTTTGGAATACCTAAGAAGCTTGTTAGTATGATAAAAATATGCACCAGTGAAACAGAAAGTAAAATTCGTGTGGGTATTAATGTGTCTGACAAATTTACAATTCATGATGGGTTAAAACAAGGAGATGAATTATCTCCATTGCTCTTTAATTTTGCCTTAGAATATGCTGTTAGGAAGGTGAAAGAAACTAACGAAGGACTACAATTAAATGGTGTGACTCAGTTGTTAGCATATGCAGATGATATAGACTTATTAGGGGATGATATAAATACAATTAAGAATAATGCTAAAACATTTTTCAAAACTGCTAAAGGGATAGGTTTGGAAGTTAACAAAGAGAAAACTAAATATATGCTTATAGGCCAAAACCAAGCGTTAGGTAATAATCAGAATCTAATTATTGATAACAACTCGTTTGAAATAGTTTCCAAATTCAAAAACGTAGGAGTAATATTAACAAGTAAAATTTATATTAAGGAGGAAATAAAAAGTAGCCTTAATTCAGGAAATGCATGTTACTTCTCTCTTCATAAACTTTTGTCTTCTCGTTTAATATCTAAGAAAATAAAAGTTAAAATATACAAAACAGTAATTTTGCCTGTAGTATTATATGGGTGTGAAACTTGGTTCCTTACATTGAAAGAGGAACATAAATTGAGAGTATTTGAAAATAAGATCCTTAGGAAAATATATGGACCTAAAAGGGATGAGGAGACAGGTGAGTGGAGAGGGTTACATAATTTAGAACTACATAATTTGTATTCATGTCCAGATATTATTAGAATAATTAAATCAAGAAGACTTAGGTGGGCAGGCTATGTGGCACGAATGGGAGAGGAAAGAGGAGTTTACAGGATTCTTGTTGGAAACCTGATGGTAAGAGACCTGTAGGAAGGCCAAGACGAAGGTGGAGGGACAACGTTGAGATGGACCTAAAGGAAATCGGTAGGGATGGAAAAGAGTATATAGATCTTGCTCAGGATAGGGATAGGGACAGATGGAAGGCCTGTGTTGCTGCATCCATGAATCTTCGGGTTTAGGAAGGCTAGAGAGTTAGTTAGTTATTTAGGTAATCTTTTCGTTTGGGGGGAGGGGGTCCACACACCATAAATAAATCATTTATGTCTTTCAAAGCCGTATGATCTCAGTCCTAATAATTGCCTTCCAATATATTCAGAGTAAAAATAGTAGTACTTGATAAGTATTCGGGTGCTATACTTCAAAGCCGTATGATATTTATAGCTATAATCCTTCCCTTCCAATACGCGTTCAGAGGAAATTATCCATCTAATATGCAAAAATTGCTAAAGGAGTATATTTTCATTATTTAATTTTAGTACTTCATAATCCTCTCGGGAGGGGGGGGGGTCCGGACCCCCAGCAAACTTGTTCTACGTATTTTAGCGTAATATTTGCCAAGGAGACAGGTTTAATTGAATTACTCAAAATAACGTTACTGGTTTACGTACGTACAATGTAACGTCTAATGGAAAGCGATAAATACTTCCCTATTTGATGATGTAGTAAACGGATAGGTTTTATTTATATTTCATTCTGAACCCTTATTTTGCCGACGATTTTGTAGCGCTTGAAACTTCATTGTTGTTTCTGCAGCAGACGATTTTCTCGGAGCCCACTTCTTGCGCCAAACACACTTGCTGCCGTCACCCATATTTTGCAATTGAAAACGTCCAGTTGACGCATGCACACTTCCCTGTCGCTTGCAATCGTGTTTTGTCTTCACGAGCTGTTTTGTTGTATCCCTCCGCGGTCTACTGTGGGTGGGGTTTAGAACGCTTCTAACTATCTGCACGAGGTGTCGCTACAGTGCAGGGACACTTTTACGTATTACAAGGGTTTCGTTTTCCTCAAACAGTCTCAAAATAGGAAAACTGACTTTTACAGTGATGATGTTAATGTGAAGTACAATGAACATTGCATGACCCCAACAAAACAGTTTTCCATAAGCTTGTGTGGTTAACGAGATAATTACATGTAAAAATTACGGTTTTCCCCATTTTTATGCCCAATTTACTTATTAAGCAGGGTCTTTTTTAAAATTTCTGCTTTGTAGGAAATACGCAGCGGTTAGAAAACAAACCCCGAGGTCCTATCTTAGCTCGTAACTGAAAAATCTGTTCAAAACGGAACGTCTGCACTGCGCGTTTTCGTCGCGGTATGAAGGAGCCTTAATAGCTAAATGCGTTGCCACTCTGAAATATAGTGACGAAGAGGGTTCTCATGACGTGAAAATTGACTTGGTGGATAAAACCACTGTGCTGGTTCGATTACATGTAGTGCCTATGGAACTTTCGGACGACGCGATTCGGGCTGTGTTGATATCCTACGGTGAAATCAAATCTATCAATGATGAAGTTTATTCAGGTGAACATATATACCCTGTTCGTACTGGGAGGAAGCTAGTTGAAATGTCACTCAAGAAACCAATATCGTCTTATGTGACAATTCTAGGTATCCATTATTGAACAACTTATCCGGGTCAACAGCCTACTTGTCGACTGTGTGGGGAAGTGTCCCATACAGCTATAATGTGCCCGAAAAGACGTTCATATACCCGTTCAGTAGTTGGGGAGCTCGCCCTCCCGCAACGATTTCTGACAGTGTTTCCCATTCAACAGTGACTTATGCACAAAGTGTGCTTCGCTCTCCGATCCAGCTGCCCCTTGCGGAGGACACAATGGAATTTCTACCGACTGAATTACAATCTTCAGTTCACACCACGATAGGAGACGTGCCGAAAGAGACAGTGATACATACGGATGAACCAGTGTGTGTACTAACAAATTCGCCACAAGAGGAAAATATCTACGAAATCCGGCAGGATGAGAAATTCACGACGAGTAGTTCTTTGTGGATAAAGGAAGTTGAAGATAGTGAAATGGGTTCAAGTCTGATGTCTGATAATACCGAGACTAACGCGAAGAAGGTTCCCTCCTCTTTGCAGCTGAACGGAAGTGATAGTTCTTGTATGGTGTTTGATCCGACTGGTGTTATGAAATTATGCAGTACAGAGCAATTACAAAACCCATTGCCTGAAAACTGACCAGTGAGGATACGCATACGGATCGCGAGAGAAATCAGCATAATGAAAACTGACATCTTATGGATCGATAAAGCCTCCGCCTCACTGACCCGTGACGGCGGGACACCTCATCAAACCAAAAGGATGCCAGCTAATTTGTACTTATGAACCAAATTTACTATGAACGAAATACCCATTAACGATTACAGAATTTATTTACTTCTCCAATTTCCAATAAACATTCCAAAAATTAACATGAAAGAAGGTTCTCCGTTTAAACCTTAATCAACGTATTCACAATTCCCAACATAATTAAATTAAGAGAAAAATATACAAACTTCTGATCAAAAGAAAAACTACAACAATGCCAAAATTAAAATTTAGATCAATAACGACTTCCGTATAACATAGTCAAAACTTTCTATCGAGTAAACATACAATCCAGAGAGCACTCTCTTATATTACATGTTCATATCCCATCATAGAACTAACACAGCTGTAACTTGGTTTCAATAAACGGGTGACAAATTATTCACTTTCTAACGATCGACAAAAATTACTCGAAACCAAAACCAATGAAAAATTTACATAACATCTATCCGTAAATTCCTATTCGTGCTTTTGTTATATTTTCACATCTACATTATGTTCTCTAGACCTCATGAGGTAAACTACCATCTTCAGGGTCAACCTCCAAACACATTCATAACAAAATATAAGGGGAGCCTTACTCTACCAAATATCAAAGCCATATCTCGGCCACAAATTACAAATGTCCACGTGGAATGCCTTAACATAACGCCGTAGGCTACTCACATTGCAAAACAAAACAATAGACTTTTACATTAAATTAATTTGTAGAAAAACATATACTCGACCGGTCACCTATTATAGCTGTTTCAAAAATACATCTAATATAAACCTAAATAAGAGAAACCAATAAACTTTCCTTAACGTTCCGGATACTCAGACTTTAAAACGGACATGAAAACTATATAAGCTGTGACATTTAAAAGGCACCCTCTGACCAGAGGTATGCTCTCGGATTAAAGTAACAAGAAATAATCTTTTAATTAATTGAACCTCCTGACCAGGAGAATTCAGAATGATTTAGAATAAAAATTAACTTATCGAGAAGGAAGTTTATCTTTAATGAGCCTAATTTATTTAACTTGAATTTACATCGGAGCCACACCGACCAGTACCAACTTCGACAGATTTAAAACTTATGAATAATTTCGAAGTTTAAATTATTAAGATTAAATATTTATATATGGATCGAATTATTTATAAGTCTGCCAAAATCCCCTTTAAGGATCATGCTGACCAGCACTAATCCTAAAAGGTGGCTTACAGAAAACCTCGGACATTGTGGAAGGGAGAGCTGACCAGCCACTCCCCACACAAAGCCCGTATTCTCCCAGCCCTGGACCTCTACAAGCGATTTAATCACCTAAAGATTCCTGAATATACTGATCATTTTGCCAGCGAAACGGCTGGTATTTATGCGCGCGGGATTGCGCAATCCTATTCCCTGAACATAAGATTTAGACTACAGCGGCTTGAATAACGTAGTGTGGAAAACGGCAGAGTTCTGCGCGCTGTGGCTGGTTCCCCAGACGGATGAGAAACATAGACGGCAGTGCGATAAATGTCGGTGCTAATTTTCTTATGAAAGTAATACGGCTTTGTTAGTTTTTGGAATATATTATGTAGATTCGTTTGTCTTGAAAGGCGGTACGTGAATTGATGGAAACAGTTATATTTGTGGAGGGATTTGCAGTCACGAAATGACATTAATTTGGAAAGAACAGTAAAATAAAATTAATAAATAAATAGATGCGTAACACAAGAAGGAACATCGCAAAGTGATTCCGGACGTCAGGTGTTGTATTGTGTACTAGAGTTTTATTTTTCTATGTTATTAGAATATAAATAGCATCCTGAGATGATCCGCTAGAGGCGCTGATGTTGACCCCGGTGCTTGGTGTTCGACTGCTTATAATGGAAGTAAATGGAGTTTTCGCTGCAATGTCTGATTCTTTTACATGAAGCATTTCTAAGAATGTGATAATTGCTATGATATTTGGTACAGTGGTCGCGAAGATATTAACGAACATTCTAGACAGTCGACCACGTCCTGTTATCGTCATACTTTCGTTAATAATACGGGAGAAAAAATACGCGTGGAATGCTCTTGGCAACTAAATTTTTGTGTATGAATTAGGTTCATTACTATTATCATCATCATTTCTTTTAAAGATATACACACTGAAGCATTTGTATTTTGGATATTTACTGTCTCTTTTCTTCCGCTTTAAACTAATCGCGGCGATGATGATAATGATGATTCCATGAAACGACAAGGGAACCCCCACAAAACTTTCTTAGTGCCATCGACATGAGTGTAAGGAAACTTTCAAACCAATGGGACAAGCGACACGGGAAGTTCACACTGTCACACTAGTGACACACACTTCCAGACTGTAAAATAGCATTCATTGCACATGAGGGTCCAAACAGCAAACGACACGTTCATATGGCGTATTCGCGTGCTACTTGTTACTTCGGTCGGAAAGCTCCTTAAAGGAAGGGTGCTCATACCGAAGCGACGCGCTACAGGGGGAGTTAGTTCCATGGCCGTAGGCAGGAAAAGATTTCGGGGGGGGGGGGGTTCACTCATAATTGTTCCCATGCGCATCGCAAGAAATTTGAATAATGGAAATAATAACAATAATAATTATTAATTAATAATAATTAAAATTTCATTATAAATAACTAATTGATACAAACGTATTATTATTATTATTATTATTAATGTCCTTATATCCTTGAGGAGACTTTTCTACTCTATTCATCAGAAGTGTGAATATGCAGCACAACTGTTTTTATTTTTTTATTATTTTTGTTACGTTTCATGTAGTGTGTACTGAGATGCACAGTTATTATATTTTGTTATTAAGTTTTAGGTTCCTCAAGAAAAAGCTTTAAAAGTAAGATAAATTTTAGTCATAAAGTTTATGTTGTTTGATCATTCACATAAAACTTAAATTTTGGATTTTTGAAAACTGTGGAACCAGTTATTATTTGGATTAAATGGTAAAATATAACATGGTGCCTGTATTGTAACTTCAATTTTTAGATCTAACGTCATTTTTCTTTGGTTATTCTGTTCGAATACTAACTAGACATTATTTTCGTTATTAACAATAAAACTAACAAACGTTCTGCTATTTTGTAACTTGCAATAAACGATGTCAATTCGGGGCGAGGGGGTTCTATGGACCAGTTCGATCCCACTTTCCGACGCTCATATTTTTCCTATATTTACCAAACAACATTATATACAGCCACTACACACTATACAAGTATGTCCTTTATAGGGCGGCATATAGGTTAAATGTATGTACTATATCGACCGCTGGGTGAAGAGTAGTGAATGTAATGCGCTACGAAGCTGGATATCCTAGATTTGAACTCTTATAAAGGGGTTTTTAAACCCTTATCGAACAGGGAATTTAAAAGTTGGAAAGGGAATTTTGGGACAATCACAAGGGAACTTTCAGTCTGATATAGGAACAGCACTGGAAAGAGGACAACAGAAGTGAAAATGAAGTAGTCGCGGGTGGGCTGCGATTCTGAGAATTAAACCCGTTTCGCTCAAATTGAAGAATTCAAAATGTTTGAAAATTCTAGCTCGATCATTTCAGAATTGTCTCGCTGTTGTATTTTTGTGAAACTGCAAATAATTTTTTGAAAATATGTCAAATTTTGGTTTCAAAACTTCCATTAATCCAATATGCCACAAGTTTCGAGGGGGGTTGAACCCTAAACCCAACTCTAAATACGGCCATGGTTAGTTCCCAATTAAGTAACTAAGTGACAAGCGACATGGTGCCTTCAGTCTATTGGTAAGCGTTCGCTGCTAATTGTGCGAACAACAGATTGGCGACACGAAAAACCACACATTACAACAACAGATCTAGGCGACACGATAAGTATCACGTGTCGCTTCGTCGCTTGTGCGTCGCTCAAACTGGGCCATTTCCTCAATACCTTGCAACATGTTGCCGTGGTTTGTTATTCGCGAATGCGCGATGCAATGAGTGTATTGCTTTAGGGAGATTGCGCACCAAAGCGACAAGGGGCAGGCGACACTAATCGCTTGAAGATTTCACCAACCAAACGCTGGCCTGTGCTTCGCGTCATGCCGCTACGATGTGAAATGTTGCTATTGATTGGCTCGTTTCCAAGCAACATATGTCACTTCGGTGTGAAGGTTGCCTTGGACCGAAGGACCCGTGTCGCTTTGGTGTGAAATACTCGTATCGTTTGTCGTGTGTCGCTTTGGTGTAAAATCTCCTTGAGGAAATAATGCAGTCAGAGCTTGTGTCCCTACGGTTCGAAAGGCTGCATTGATTACGGACTGCTCGCTTCCAAGCGACACTTGTGGTTTGTCGCCTCGGTATGAAATATCTCTCAGAATACTATTTATATTCTAATAACATAGAAACATAAAACTCTAGTACACAATCCAACACCTGACGTCCGGAATCACTTTGCGATGTTTCTTGTTGTGTTATGCATTCTATTAATTTATTAATTTTATTTTACTTTCCTTTCCAAGTTAATGTCATTTCGTGAATGCAAATCACTCCACAAATATAACTGTTTCCATCAATTCACGTACCGCCTTTCAAGACAAACAAATCTACATAATATATTCCAAAAACTAACAAGCCGCATTACTTCATAAGAAAATTAGCACCGACATTGATCGCACTGCCATCTATGTTTCTCATCCGTCTGGGGAACCAGTTTCTTGGGTCGTTTTCCACACTTCTTTATTCAAGGCGCTGTAATTTAGACATATGGAAAGTTATTTTTAGCTTTAACAATTACCCCTTCGAAAAAGGCATATCGAGAAACACAATGCAGCAAAACTTACTTACAAAACCGCGCAGCGCCGAACGAGAAAGAACCGATTGTTGATAAGAAAGAAAAAGAATGCAAGCTTCAACTTGCTTTGCATTCTTTTTCGCTTGGCAAACTGCGTTACAATTTAACTAAGAAATATTTATACTTTCTTAAAAAAAATAAAAATCCTTAAAAGTATATACACTAGGGCTATCGAAAAGTAATTTGAAATTTACCAAAATTTATCAATCGTTACAAGACGAAATGTGTTCGAATGGATAGAAAAGTTCAAAAATGGTAGGAGAAGTGTTAAGCACGAAGGTGCATCAGAATGGCCATTCACATGCACCACACACGACAGCATTGAACAAGTCCAAATCTTGATTCTGACCCACGAGTCACTATCGATGAAGTGGGAAGTCATCTCTCCATTAGTCCTCAATACTGTAGATTTCAATCCCTAAAACACACTCAGACCACAAAAGATATATTTCTGATCTCTGTAATTCATTGGTACAAATGAAAGGTCACGCAGCCATTTTTACCCTGCAAACACAACATGTAAAGAAAAAATGATTGTGATCAAATATACACTAAATCAATGACAAATGCACATTCCACTGACATGCTCGCGCAGAAAGCAGTGTGGGCAGCCCAAATAAAATTACAGCAAGAGTTCAGATAATTTTTGACCGATCCTCGTATGTAGAATGGTACGCTCAAGCTTCCGTAATTTGGCATTTTGGATTTTAGTTGTCTAAACATTGGGGAACATTCCTGAAAAAGAAAATTCGTTAGTATTTAATTCTGGGTTTGGCACAAATTATAGCAAATTCCACCCTACTATAATTTTAAAGCAACTTTCCGTCTATTTTTTTGTTTTTCCAATAATGAGGACATATATGTGTCGTTACGTTTCCTGTGTAATTTCCTCAGATATCATTAATATTTCTAACATTCCAAGTAGTCAAATTCCAGTAGAAAAAAAAATCCAGATTGAGGATGGATATGATACCGAGAAAGTGTGTATGATAATATTTTCCATGCGGTGTGACTTATACTTTTACTTAAAGCAGAAACATTTTCATCAGCTGTGACACCGAATTTAGGTCAAAGTGACTACGGCGTATTCACAAGTAGTTCACCTAGTATGCCAAAATGTAACAGGCAAATTCGTCCAAAAAATTAAGTTAAAATGTGAACATAATATCGAATATACATTTTTATTTAAAGATATAGCCAAACTAAATCTTTGACTGCCATCCAGAGGAAGTAATGTTCTGCATTTACATTGTAGTACGGAATTTCTACTTTTCTTCGAGCTTTATATTCAGTAACTGCTATTTAACCTAGATTACACCATCGGAAGAGCTGAAACAAGCAAAATTAATTTGACCACATTTCCAAGCAATCTTTCCACGTCATTCCAGACACTGACAAACCATTACCGACGTCATGAATAGAGAATTTTTCACCCTACGTTAGGTCGCGTACATGTCCGTGGCAGGGGCTGTAGCACCGGACAAACGGCTGCCGTAAAGAGAATCTCATCTGAAGAGGAGTGGGAAAGGCTAGGACCGGCGGCCGATGTTACATCGATCGAAGAGACAAATGCACGATTGTGTTTTCGCGTCATTTAATCTCGAGAACCGTGCTAAAACAACCGCTGCCGTCATGTTTTGTAGCGACAGGAACAGGGGACGTCCGCCGGCTAGCAGTGGGCGTCCTGCATCCGGTTTGTAATTCCGGAGGGAACGAGGAGAACAAAAGTCAGAAAGCCAGTCGTTTCCTAGGAGCTGCATTGCTTCTACCGGTGAACAGAGGATTATTCCGGTTCCGGGGCAGCAAGTCGAGACGGACGATTCAAAGCGCATGAAATGACGTACCACGAATAAGCCAAATTGAAAGGGAGGTTCCTTGAAAAGGCAATATTTTTGTCTATTTCGTGCATATTTAGGTGACGATAATTTTATTAGCTCGAATTGAGGTTAAATTTGGAACTTTCTCTGGATGTAGAGGAGAACAAATTAAAATGTCTACCCGATATAAAGGACAGGCAATATTGTGGTGTATTCGGTAGTGCGTCTGACTGCCACGCATGAGACTCCAGTTCAATTCACGGGATGAGGGATTTCAAGGTGTAATTAATAAAAAAATGTCCATTCATGGAGTGACTCTGGATTTCATCCAGCCTCTAGTAAATGGGTACGTGCCGACAATATTACGTGGCTAATTATAGACTTACAGAGCATGGTGCTAATCACATCGTCTCCACAAATGGCTTAAGTGTTGAATGTGAGAGGCCATACCTTCCGATTCCCCTTTCGCGGCATGTTTGACATTGATATTTGGTTTTGAAGTCCTTTTTATTTACAGGAAGGGCAATCGGGATTGGATCTACAGTTTAAAGTTGGATTTGAACCACTTGTGCCCCCACCGGGCATCGAGCCCGGAACCCCTTGATTACTGTAACGATTATCAATTAGGCAAAAGGGTAACGTACAATGGTTCTTTAACTTCCACATATACACCATTTAATAATAAAGATTTCATAGATGTATCAACATCATGCATAACTTTAGTGAAAGATTCATTACTAAAAAAAATGTTATTTTTTACTCTTACAGCAATGCTGATAATGTCGT
Organism: Lepisma saccharinum; assembly: GCF_977018435.1. Lineage (NCBI taxonomy): Eukaryota > Metazoa > Arthropoda > Insecta > Zygentoma > Lepismatidae > Lepisma > Lepisma saccharinum. The sequence continues at coordinate 19,769,460 of NC_139255.1, forward strand.
TTCAAAACAAATTTAGAACAATGTACATTCCAAGCTGGTCATTTATATTTATCGTGAAAATTATTACACTTTGTACATTTAAACGCAGCTTTTTTGTTTTGTTGACTAACAGATTCATCTTACTAAATACCGTATCATCTTCTTGATAAAACAACCTCACATCTTGTCTTACAATCTCCATGGTCGATGGTAAGGACACTTCTTTCATAAATTCAAGCTCCGTTTCGGCAAATAATTATTTTCTTGTAACCTCGCTACGTATGTCAAAAACGAATTGGTCTTTCATCATTTCATTATGGAATGTACCAAATGAACAATTAGATGCTTGATCATTCAAACTTATAACAAATTCAGATACCGTTTGCCCTTCTTCTTGTCTTAATATATGAAACTTATTTCAGCTATGACATTTCTTCTAGGCTTAAAATGAGTTAGCAACAAGGTATATGATTCTTCATGTCTTGTGTGGCACCTTTCCTGGTGCAATTAAATCGCTGAGGATATCGTACATCCTTTCGCCAGGTACGGAAATATACTGTACATGATAACTAACCTCCAAAATTCACAGATAATATTCTTCTTATCTATATTATAATTGTTACCTTGCTTTCCATTTTTATACTCGTCGCCAATTGTAATGATAATCAATTAGGGAAAACGGTAACTAAAGATATCACTTAATGTAGCTTATAACTCCATCTTACAGTAACTCCATTAAATACATTCAGCAAAGACAAAACACAATATATTTCCACATAGCAATATCCACAGTCTATCTTTACTTATTCTTTAACCTCTTTCCTACCTCTGTCAATTAGCAGGCGACGTTACCACTACGCCATCAGCGAGTCCTCATGGCATGTTGCAAATGACAATTGGTATTTTACCTCTTTTACAATACTGACTCTAAACATGGGTGAATATAGATGCTTATACAGAAATGCAGGGAGGTTATTTCAGTCGTTTACCGAGAGAGCGTCAGCCGCACGGGGACCCCTTCATGCAACAGGTCCCAGCAAATTGGGTTACAGGAAGTCCGTAACAGAAACAGCTTGATTTGTAATGTCTCCACTTTTCACAATTACAGTTACAATTGCAATTGAAATAAGCACCTACTTTGACGCAAGGATGCTGGACAAGGTGTCCTCCCAAATACAAATATTTCTGGCACCTTATTTCTGACATTTAATCTTAGATTAGACATCGCTACTTTATCCTCAGTTATTGCGAGAGCGCCGGCAGCTTATCGGGGGAGTTGTCAACCGCAAGAGGGCGCTTCATACTGCACGAATGCGACACCTGACACTAGTGATGCCAACCGTAGGGACATGTCCCTATGCATAGGGACTTTTCACTATATTTCGCACACGTAAGGACAGATTTTGCCAAATGAGGGAAAACGTAGGGACTTTTTTTCAATCTTGGAAAATAACATTTTATTGTGCAAAGGTGCAAAGCTTACTCGCCAGTCAGTTCCACTTTCTTCGTGCTCGGTTTGGAATGGATGGATTAGTTTATCTGGATACTTTAGAGAGGAGGAGAAAATAGAACTAACAAACCTCCATCAGAATTTTGGAACACATTATCGGTTATCAAGAACTTCCAAGGCAAGTTCTTTTTTGAAAACATTTCAACTCTCGCGAAAATAGTGCTAACGTTGCCACGTTCTAACGCGAAAAGGAAAGAATATTTTCAATGTTAAGTGATACAAAAACAAAAAAAGCGAAATATAAAGGGACCAGAATTGTTAAAGACTGCAGGAAATACAGCATCACCAAACAGCATATATCCCTTCACAGCAGCAGCATGTATGACTTCAAATAACATAATCAACAGTAAAGGGCTCAACGTTATTCATTAAGGCAAGAATTTACAATACCGGACCCTTCTGTAATTTCTATGCTACGTCTTACACTCACCAAATAATTAGTCGTGATGATATATCTCAAGTTAACATGTTGAGGTGAGGTGAAAAAATTGTTCATTAACGTGTAGAAGTTGTAAAATAAGCTTTTCAATTCTCTCAATGATTCTCCGTATACAAGTATGGTAGGCATATTTGTTGATATGAACAATTGACGTTCGCAATTAGTTACGCTGTCTACAGCGTTGCAACACTGTTAATTTCATACTTGGAGAGCATGGATCGTGTAAAAATGGCGGAAGAGAACAGTAAAAAAGTTTTTAATGTTGTACAGATTTTTAGGTGGCGTGTGCAGGAGGAAGGCCGTGGGCTAATTAATAAACTTATGGATTTCGGTATATTGCCCAAAGAAGGTGATACATGTGACGGTGACAATCACGATGTAGAAGAACATGTGGAATGTGGACTGATTTGACTACAGGTAAGTTTGGCAACAGTGCATCGATCGTACAATTGTAGTAAACGAAAATGGCGTCTTCGATGGTGAACGTTTGCTGTTAAAGTGATACGAAAATAAGATTTTTTATCGGTTCGTAATCACAATTAGCGCAAAACCATTCACGGATAGCCCCACTGATCATTCTCGGTAAGGTTAAGTTACGTTAGGTTAGGCAAGGCAAACATAGTTAAAATTTGGGGTCGAAAAACCATGCAATGGTAGCCCAACAAACCATTGACGGTGAGGTTAGGTTAGGGTAGGATAGGAAAACATAGTTAAAATTTGTGGTCGTAGTATTATCAGGAATGTATATTTCGTTTTTTAAGTATTGGAAACACAAAATCTTCCGGTAAATAATGAGCAATCGCTCCGATCGCGGACCACTCAATTTCACTTATTTTGCAATTTTGCAAAAACGGATTTCTTAAAATTTACAGGAGAAATTACTTACCGAATGCAGTTTCTACAGACTTGTGGAAGTTCGGGTGTGTTTTCTCGCATCGTTCATTGAATTCTGCCGGTAAATCATGTATTTTTCGATATAAACGTGTGACCAATGCAAGAAAGCTGCTGCATCCATTTCCTTCCAGCCGGATGTTGCCTGTGTGTGATGACGTAATCCCGGTGAATCCCGGTTAGTGTTTCCAAACAGGTGTAACTGAAGAAGGTACGTTTCCGCAAAGGATTTGTGGGGCTATGTGTCAATGGTTTGTGGCGCTATGCGAGAATGGTGTTTGGGGCTACGCATTTTTTTCTAAACCAATTGTTAACTATTCTAACCTAAACGTGACCCAACCTAATCTAACCTTACCGGAAATGTTTCGTGGGGCTATGTATGAATGGTTCGTGAGGCTATGCGTCAATGGTTTGTGGGGCTACTTAGGTATTTTTGGGTCGAGTAGGGTGGAAACCCTGCATGCCGACTACGGTAGTGAAACTGTGACCGCCATTTAGCTTGTTACCGAAGGGAAAAATAAACGAACAAAACTTACTTCATACGTCGAAAATATAGATTATTTCCGTGATAAAATCGAAATGCCACCTTCCGCAATGTTTCTCAATGCAGAATACGTAAGTAGGAATATGGAAAGTAACATAAATAGCGAGTTTTATTCGTTTTCCGGATACGGAAAGTTTACCAACTGTTATTCATTCATTAGTTATGCCGCTAAACAAATATATTCTGGAACAAATTGTTTTTATGTACGATAATTACGTGAAAACGAACTCTTGAAGAAAAGTGGTCAGGCAATTACGAGAGACAGGATCTCTTGAACCTAAGAAACTTGTTGTATTGCTGTTGAACGAGGTCATTTTCAACATCTCTTATAACACTGGAGGTTAGTGATCATCATTATTATTACTTTTAAATATCATTTTACGCTTTTGATTTGCTTCATGCGCCGGGATGCTGTCGTCCCTTTCTGTCAACTGAGGATAAAGTAGCGATGTCTAATCTAAGATTAGATGTCAGAAATAAAGTGCCAGAAATATTTGTATTTGGGAGGACACCTTTTCCAGCATCCTTGCGGCAAGGTACGTGCTTATTTCAATTGTAATTGTAACTGTAATTGTGAAAAGGGGAAACATTACAAAACAAGCTGTTTCTGTTACGGACTTCCTGTAACGCAATTTGCCGGGGCTTGCTGTATGACTGAGCCGCGAGGCGGCCGACGCTCTCTCGGTAAACGACTGAAATAACCTCCCTTTAGTCTTCACGTATATTGAAATGAGTGTTGTATGAATCCATTCTTGTATCTATTTCGGTTATTTCCTTCCTCCTTTGATTAATCGCGACGATGAAAATAAATGATGAATTGGTAACGATGGAAAAAATGATTCCAGTGGAATATTACTGGCTGATGCAGTATTCGAATCTACGAATCATAACTTCGTAGTACGTTATGTTAACCAGTTCACCCCAGAGGCTAGCTAATATTCGAACAAACCATCTCTAAGTCAATTCAGGAACGACAACGGACCTAAAGCTGATGTTCGGCAAAGAATATATATATGTGGTTCGTGTTACTCCAAAAGTGAATGCTCAACTCGCAAATATCGTTGCCGGCGGTCTCTTGTTCGAGTCCCGGCATACGTATTACTCATGAATCTACTAATAATCGATGCAAAATGAGAAAAATATAATAGATACATTTTAGTGAATGTTCTGACACTTTATATCAAACTCAACGGAAACCAACAAAGTAAAAATAAATAATCCCAAATCAAAATTCTGTCATTGACCAAGGATAAATTCATAGCAGAATATATAACTTTAAATATGGCTTCCTAAAACTCAATATGATATAATTCTTCGATTTAAGTAATGATATTTTTAATTACCAGGGCCTGCATTTTGATGACATGTCATATTTTTCCTTGTGTAGTATGGATTGTTCGTAAGTATTAATATACTGGAAACGAACATCTGGTGGTAAAAAAGTGAATTTTATTCCGTCAATTTTCTATTTCTTAAATTTTAGATAATTGTTTTTAAGTTTTACATAATTTTTGGTCAATTTTTATGTTTTCCATCTTCTTTTTTGGTAATTTCAGAAAAGCGTAATGTTGGGTTTCACTCACTCATTTTTATCCACGAACTAACATTTATTACTTTATGAAAATAAGAATTCTATCGCAATAATTCTGAATAAAGCAAACTTTTTTGCTAAAAATTCACATAGCCTACACCTTATAATTTCAGTTCTTACGTTACATGATTGATTGATTATCAGATTGATTGACAGATTTATTGACTTAGTGTTTTAAGTCCACTGTATGCACAGTAAGGTTAATCGGGACTGGACCTATAGCTTAAAATTGTATCCGAACCACTATGTGCCTCCACCAGGTATCGGAACCTCTTGTTTACAAGGCGACGACGCTACCACTGCGCCGTCGGGAAGTACTTAAAGCGTTACAGAATTAAGAACTGTGCCGTACTGTCATACCCTGAAATAGTCATTTTTATATTGTTTAAGTAATTTTGATATTTATAGGTAATTTTATAGATCATTTTCCAGATATTTTTAGATCATCAAAATCCGGTCTCTGTTTATTACTAATCCTGGGTAAATCAAAATAAAAGTTTCATTCATATTATAAAAAAGTTGAAATAATTCGGTAGACAAATTTGTAAGATGAGAAGACATTTCTGACATTTCTGATAAAATAGGCATGCATTTGAAACCCCATCTGTGCTGAACCGTTAGTACTAGAAACCATTAATAGAATGACTTGTCATTATTGGCCAAAGTATTGACTTTGCCCTTGGTTTTCTCTGTATACACGTTTCTTGTCATGTCAGGTTCATTTGACGTTTACAACAATCCATTGTCCACTGTTTTGAAGAGTCCGTTGTGTGGCCTGTTTTGTAGAAAACCATAGTAGAGCAGACAAGGTAGGTTTGTCGTTTCCTAGTGGTTGTTCTGACGAAAGACACGAAAAGGTGTACGCGGTCTGCAAAGTGAATAAGCTCACCTCCTTATCTTCAACTTCCAACTCCACGGCCAGTCATGCACATTTTCACAAAGTTAAGTCTGGAGCAATTTCTTTTTTGTGTTTAAGTCATTTCAACTAACCCGTGCTCGATTGGGTGCAGAGTTCAGAGATTTCCAATACTGTTTCGATAGAACTTCTGAAAGTGCATTGTTACCCAAAGGAAATTACAAAGGAATCATAGTACCTCTAGTGGCACTATTTTCCTTTCAAACTCTACTTTCAGTAACCTACAACAAGCACTGGTTTGTCATTTCTACATATTCTATGAACTGCAAACCGTTGGATGTTTACGATGTTTGTTATTTAGAGTCACTTTTGTATAATCGCGACGATGAGGATGATATGATGAAATACATGAAACGACACTCCGAAAGAAACCCATGCTCACTCTTGGATTTGAACCCGAAACTACTGGTAAATACATCTATGTTAATCTAAAACACGTTTTATTGCAATTGTAGGTTAATTGCGAGTGCAATAATCAACAAACAATTAATGAAAAGGACGCGGTAACATTCACAAACATTTAAATTTCTGTAGCGCGCCATGCTAACCCCTCCGCCACGGAGGTCGGCAATTGCATATTATACGCTTAGTAGTAGAGGGGCATGTTTCAGTAGCGTTGCGCTTATATTAACTATCTCTTGCCTGGATAATTCGTAACCTTAGAAAAATAAATGTTTGTGAATTTTACCGCGTCCTTTTCATTAATTGTTTTGAACTCGCAATTAACCTAAAATTGCAACAAAACTTATTCTAGATTAACATAGATGTATTTTCGTTAAATTATGGAATACAAGGTATCCGAACTCTGAACTCCAACAGATGAGTATGGAAGCGTACGAATTAACGGGGTGGGGAATGGCGATAATTCCCCCTACAAAAATAATTTTTCCTCTGCAAAAGAAAATAGTTTTTATCCCTGCCAGGGATGTTTTTTTATTCCCCTCAAAGAAAATTAAATTTAAATTATATAGTATACTAGCCTTGTGGATTAAAATTGGGCACATTTCTGCAACTGACCAACCTCACCGAATCAAGACGACAGCACGCTGTTTACCACATAAGTTTTCATCTGCTGATATTTTACACGTATGAAAGTGTTCCTAAAAAAACTTGTACGTAGGTTAGACGGACGTTAACTTTGAACTTGGAATATAGTAAGTGAATAGAATATATATTTATTTCCTGTATTAGCCTTTGCGGTTATACTGTAATTTTTATCATAAGATTTAATGACCCAAGTTAGAATCTCTGGTATTTTGAACCGCAAGGCAATAGTTAAGTTACTGATTGGTAAATACAAACTTGCATACCACCCCCCCCCCCCAACCCAAAAAAATAGCATGCTTCCCAAACTGAAATCACGAATACGCCACTGACTGGACATCCCCTCCCAAAGCAAAAAGCTTAATTCACACAGTGCTATAAGGTATGTGATAAGTTCCGCACACATGCTAAACCACAGTATTTATATAATACGTATGTACTCCGTCGAGTTCCACATATATGTGTAGGTGAAATACACGTAACAGCTTCCCAAGCACATGATGAACATAATCTGAGGTCAAGGGCGGCGTTTGGGTTCACACACTGGGGTGGGGGGGGGGTGCAAGGACAGTTGATTTTCCCTTGGTATATAAGATTTAGTATAGTTCGATAGCAAAAGTGGCAAAAAGTGATAAGAAACTGCCCCCTTCGTCCCCTCTTAATCGTCGCCACTGTCTGAGGTTATAACACGGCACTTGTCCTCGATCCTCGTGCTTAGGTGAGCTAGATTGCGAATTTTCACGCTAGACATAAAGGGATTACAAATATCACGAAATGAAAATTTCATCAGATTTAAGTCTGGCAAGTGTGGAAACCATGCACTGCCACCAATTCAGTGTTTCCAAGCTTAATATTGAATCAATCCCGTTCAGCGTAGTGTGGAAGGGTGACGTTTTGCTCTAATCATGAAATAATTTGACAATTTCGTCTATAGTGCTTAGCAGTTAGATCAACCTGTGCTATAAAATCTATGGACAATAGCATCTTTCAATAGTTCAGATTTGAAGCGTGTTAGAGTTTGAAAATATGATTGACTATTTCAGATACCGTTAACATTTATAAAAGACACGTCTTAAATGCTACAGACTACGAAATATATGGACACTCAGTCAGTGAACTTCTAAAACAAAGTAAAAAAAAATATGATTATTCAATCTGTCGTAGCAAAAAGAAGTTGCTAATCACAAGACACATTTAATACATAAAACAATCAGAGCTTTGAGAATTAGACTGTCACAGTACATTGAATTCAATATTAAACATGTTCAAAATGTATAGGCTATTAATATTATTCTAGCTGTTACCACAAGGAAACTTCTCATTGCAGATATTTTGAACTCAAGAAATCATATGTAAATTGAAACAACTGATGCCCTGTGTAAAATAAGATAATTCAATTTTAAAAAATCATTAATGAGTGAATAATTGAAGTAAAATGGTTGTATTCTTCGGCACATATGGCCATTTTGCAACCTTTAATACATACGGATAAATATAGTCTTACATAAAATCCTTCCCTAGAGTTACAAAATGTGTGTAAATAGCACCTTGGGAAAGGTTAAAAGTGCAAGGTTGTAAAGGGACGTGCACAGAGAAAACACAACATTTAAATACTGAGAAAACACTAAAAAGAGAAGCTCTTCTGAAAAAGCTAAAACCATTTGATAACACACTGTCGTCGTACCCAAACAGGGATGATAAGTAGTTGGGAAGATTTAAAATCTGCCCACGGAAAGTAAAATCGACACATTCATCAAGGTTATGCCGAACACTTAAAACGATCATACAGACACGACACACACATTGGAGGATCCAGCCCTTGCAGCAAGTGCCCATGTGTGAGACGGCTGTGCCCAATTCGCAGGCGATATAGAGTAATCTCTTCTGGACTGGAAGGACGGTGCGAGGAAGGCCATGTACAGTCAGAGAAAGAATTACCTGGGCCACGGGACCTATAATTTCGTAACGTCTTAAAGCCTGTTGTTTATGCAACCCAAATAACAAAATATTCGCTTAAGTTTGTCTGGTGGATCTGTGTTCTCGGGAAGGATTGAGCATTGATAGCATGAGTCACATGACTCATGACCCAGCCACAACAAACAGCTCGGTGCTACGAGGCCTCCAGAAGAAAATTTCAGGAACTGGTTTCTTGACAAGAGCTACTCGTAAGGAAATATTCTTTCGAGTGATATTAGAGTCATTGTCAAGAAGGTTCGCTGAAATGATGGTCCTCATCACAGACAGCATGCCACACGCTAATTGTTTAAGTGTAGTTTATGCACTGGACCTACAGGTTAAAGTGGGATCCGAATCGAATGTTCCTCTATCTGATATAGAATTCGGAAGCCTTTGAATACATGGCGAAGACGTTACCCGTACGCCATCGAAGAGGCAATGGAACGCCTTGAGAAAGAGACGAGTGAAACCACATTTGGCGTAAATTTTAAAAATAAGACAACATTTATCCATAATATTCTGTAGTCACTTCAGTAGTATTCACGGAATACTACCTTGAAAGAGAGCCGTGATCTCTAATTTGTCTTTTTCCCTTCCTTGTGTTCTCGATTCTCTGAGTCAAGATCGGTCTAAAACTAATTAATGCGACGTTAATTAAACAATGCAAACAACGAAACAATGCCAATGAACTGCACAAAACAACATTCCAATTGTTTTCGAATCGGAAAACAATTGAGATGCTGTAAAATGAAGCAAGATGCAGTGATAAAGTGGAAATTTGGTACGATATAGAATTAGATCGGTGAAGATGTTCGATTTGATTGGATGTTTGTTATTTAGTGTCGATATTCTTTCACTTTTGGCAAATAGCGAAGATGAAGATGAGTAATGAGTGATGATATGATGACATTGATTAAGGGACACTCACCAAGAACACCCAGGGCCAAGCCGAAATTCGAACCAGGGACCCATGCTGTCGTAGCGCGCTGTGCTAACCACTCCGATACGGAGGTCGATTAAGAGTGGACATTATACCAAATTTTGTGTGTGCAATTGGGATCAATCAATGGAATGACTAGGCATATTATATTATTAATATATTCATATAATATCACGTCATATTATTCGACACGAAGTACCATCAGAGACATTCAATCTTGCATTTTTGCCTTTCAACTAATTCTTCGACTTTAGGTTAATCACATCAATAAGATAAATTATGAAACAAATGATAATGAATGTGGGATATTGACAGTTATTACGAATTACCTGACACAAACATCATTAAACAGACTCGGTGGGCGAGCTCAATAAGTGGTCGACATTCGATCTCGTCACCAAAGTTCCCAGGTTTGAGTACCGTCCTTGTCACGGGAGTTTGAATATTTCGTCATTAATTTCATGTAATGGTCACTCGTCCACGACTGGAAAGAAATGTGATTTTAGGTAACAAAAATAATAAAAATAAACATGATCGAAGAGTACTTATTTCATCTCTCACAAAATCTCCTACAAAACCGGGATATATGAAATATATGTATCTTCACATACGTTTTCGATTTCTATATTTAACTAGTCGAGACCGAAAACGGGAGAGTAATTTTCAATTCGATAAACCGAGAGATGGAGACACTGTAAAGTCTTGTTTCTTTCTTGACATATCCCTAATTGAGTTGTTGTTCTGTTTGTTATTGGCAATGCATTGGCAACTATTGTCATTATTCTTCCTCTAGGTAAACCATTACGACGATTTGTGATGAAATAGAGCAGATAAAAGGGCAAGAACAAGAGAGTCATGCCTGCCCTGGACTTCAACCCAGAACCTTACGTAACGAGATTTGAAACTCTGGAGAAGACATCTGTGTTTCGCTTGGCTTTCTCATTTCTCTACTTCTGTTATTTTATCATTCACGCATAATGAAAATGGATCTGAGAAAATATGTTAAGGTAAGGTAAGGTAAGGTGCTCCCCTGTGCTTAGCACCACGCCATGAAGGCGTATAGGGGTGTGGGGGTAACGCCCCACACTTTCTTGTTCCGGTCGTGCGATCCATAATTCTGTTGGTTTGCAACAGATGTGAATTCCAACATGGAATAAATTATATTTTTTTGTTTCGTATGTGGTTGAACATGAAATTTTCTTACACTGTGACAATTTATGATTTTAGTTTTTGTTTTGTGCACAGATAAGCTAATCGGGACTGGACCTTCAGTTTTAAATGGAATACGAACCACTACGTGCCTCCACCGTGTATCGAACCCGGGATCCCTTGATTATAAGGTGGGTGACGACGTTATCACTACGCCATCGAGGAGGCCCCGTGACAAAATGTTATTCACTCGATCTCTATCTTAATTTATTTCAGCATTTACATTTTCGTTTCTTCTTCCTTTTTGTTAACTACTCTTATACGACTCATTTTGAGTCTTCGAATGTCTTCTTGTTTCAGAAAAAAAATAATACATGCAAATCCCCCCTCCCCCCGTGCAAAAAGATAGAAAGCTCACTCTCGAGAACTAATTTATAAATAACGTAACCATTAGGAAACTATTCGAACGTTAACTGATATAACTGCAGATGAAACAATACTTACAGACGCTAACGAAATATATATTCTTGTAGCTCACAGGCAACAGGTGTCTGGTGAGTCATTCACTCTTGCTAACTACGAGCCAAAGGGTGGCAAACAGGCGTCTGCTCTACGAAACTAGGGTTAGCAGACGAGGCCCGTGTTCCTGTTATCAGTGACGTACGAAATAAGGAGGAACACAGCTTTCATATCAAACTAGACCTGTGTTTTGGTACCGCCATTGCATGTAAAACACTTTCTCGTCGTGGCCTTGAAGGCCTACCTAAAGGCTTCTCTGCAAGGAGCATAGCGTACCATTGAGGGGAAGGAAAGTGTGTGTGTATAGAGGTCCTTCAACTTTCGTATACGTGTTCAAGTCAGAACTCTTGCTGTATCGTCGACTTAATCCAATCTATCCGTTGTAGGTTTTAGGTTCTGTTTCTGTTCGGAAATTTCACATTATCTTTCTGCTTATGTTATTCGTGACGAAGGTTCTGGATTCGATAATCTGGACAACAACGGGATTGTGTTGGTTGGTTGGTTTGGTGTCTTAAGACCACTTTATGCAAAGTAAGACTAATCGGGAATGCATCTACAGTTTAAAGTGGGATCCGGACCACTATGTGCCTACACATTACTTTGCTACTAGATATTGGCATGCTAAGATGTAGGAAGTGCTACATTTTCAGTGTGTGGAATTGAGAGTCATTTTGGATACGAAAAATCGGGAATGGAGTAGTGGGAAAGAATCATCTCACATGTTTGAATTATACCCCCCCCAAAACACACACACACACACACACACACACACACACACACACACACACACACACACACACACACACACACAGGATATCGGCCGTGGATTTTATAACGAAATATAACATGATGAATTGTGTCAAGAAAAACTGGATCCTATTTACATCCCTACGGAGCTTGGAAAAAAGTCCTCGTAGAGATTAGAAACTTTTGTTCCGACCAAATCTGACGTATAGTAAATGAAAATGCAAAGTGCTACCTTGTGCTTTGCATCAAGTCATGAAGGCGTGTAGGGGTGTGGAGTTAGGGCCCCACACTATCTTGTTACGGCCGAAGGTAGGGATAATGTGATCAGCACCACGCCCCTGGCCGCCTGTAACCCCACGCCCTTTGAGGTTCCTGCAGGTACCCACTTTATACGACGCTGGGTGGGCGCCGGAGCCACTTGAACAGGTGGACAAAATCCCGATTCTCCCCCATCCGTGATCGAACCCAGATCTCTCGCATGATAATAAAACGTCCTAACGACTAAGCTACTGCGGCACATATAGTAGTATAGTAGACTATGTAATTAAGGCAAGATTTTTTTTAGCATTTCGTTCAACGTTTTTAGACGAATGCTTGAGAACAGGCAATATTCTGACGAACAACATTCCACCTGACAAGTCACGTGACTTTCCTACATTTCCTGTGTCTGTCGGCTATTGCATGAAAGACGAGTTGCTCTTGAGACAGACAGAATCACCCGATCACCTAAACGTGCAATGTGTGTTGCCTACCCTTCCGGCATTATTTACTGCCATTAAAGTCTTATGGGGAAGAACTTTTTTCCACCACTGTAAGTACCAGTAGGGAGCATGATAGAGCGAAGCTTGTTCCCCGTTTCATCATCCCACTCTTCCTGCCAGGTGTCAAGAAGGGAAGAAGAAACCACATCCTACAGGCCACTGGCTGTCACAAGGTGGACGAGCAGGGTTCCCATTTTTAATTGCAAAATTGTTCAAACCAATTTTGTTAGGGTTTAAAACACATTCCTATGATTTTTACAAGTGTCTAAAACACTTTTTATATGTATGAAACAGTTTTGTCCCGCTGTTAACGTACATTGCTGTTAATGTCAATGTGTATTGTTACATTCACAATAAAATGTGATATTTTGGAAAACAGAGTAGCTTCAACGGGGATAGAATGGGGCCTGGCAACTGTGAAATAGTCGGACAGCCTACATAGGAGAAGTAGTCGAGGTTGAGTTGATAGATTGATAGAAGGTGATAGATTCCTATCAACCATTGTTCCTAGAAGATATATTTTCTAGTCAGTGTCGGATCTACAACCCCCAAAACCCCGCAGTGCGGGGGGAGGGGCGGAGATAAGTAAGCCTTTAGGGGGCCCTCAGCCATTGACATACTAGAGGGTTTGTGTATGCGTATGTAAAAAATAAACGTAGTTACTCAGGGATTCAGAAACGAATACAATATACACAGGTAAAGGTAACGTTAAAGTTCCCTGTGCATCGTGCCATGAAAGCCTATTTAGGGTATGTAGGCCACACATATTTTCAATGTCGGCCATTTTAGATGTGATGTAATCAGAACCACACTGCGGTCACCTTTACCCCCACACGGGTACAATTTGATTTGAGGCTGGGTGGGCCCTCTCTAAAGCTGCTTTATGAGGGGACAAAGCCGGAAATATTCCGATATTTGATCACCCATCCCGGGTTTCCCTCGTGGCAGTCAGACTAGAATCAGATCATGCTAGAATTTCACGAGAAATGCAGTGGTGAAGGTTTCTTCAGCGTATCTTTTATCAGGAAAATGTTACGACTGCATGATTGTAACAAATTGGTTGATTGATTGATTAATTTGGTGTTTTAAGTCCTCTTTGTGCACAGTGGCTAATTGGGACTGGAATTCGAACCACTATGTGCCTCCACCGGGTATCAAACCTGGGACCCCCTTGATTACATGGCGACGAGGGTAACACTGTGCCATCGGGTAGGCCCCGATTGTAACAAATGTATCATTTTCCAGGTGTGAGAAAACAATGTCATACACGTATACACACATTACCGCCTTCCATTTTTTAAAAAATGAGTTGAATTCAATACGGCGAACTCCCGCTTGGAACACATCAATGTGAATCCCCCTAAGTCTAACATGTTTCTATCAAGACCAATTGTACCCAGCATAACTCATTTACTTTTTCTCTAAAGCAGGTGTTAAGGCATTTTCCAATCACCCTTTAGGCTCTTATACTATGTGAATTTGTCAACATGAGATCAAGAATTACAACCACACTCGTACATTATACCGGGTGTTTGGGGGGGGGACCTAAACGTTCCACCGGAAATATTTCGTGAATAACAATAAATATTGAAAAACTGGTTTCGCAGATATATAGGTATGAGAGGGACTCATGAAATTAGTGGACACAATACGTTCAACTACCTAAGGAAATATGTTTTTCAACACAAACTTAGTTTTTTTTTAAAAAATGGAAACCCCCAATTTATTTTTAGCTCATTTGAAAGTACGGAAAAAACATGAAGAACGGCATTTGTTACATTGTAATACGTCAAGTAGTTCTGAAGTAATTGCAACGTGATATTGAACAGCTCGCACGTTTGTGCTGCATTTTTTCTACACTCGCCATAGATAAGTATCATCTTGGCCTTTTCAGAGTTTGAAAATACTATTTTCTCAGCAACAGTTCTGACGTAAATACACTCTCACAAACGTCTGGTTAATCAGTGTACTTTGTTACGTCCTTGCTTTATTTCATAAATTTTATAAATCAATTTGAAAGAAAGAAAGAAATAGAAAATATGTAAGGTGCAAAGTTTAATATTTGAAAATATAAAGATTTGTCATGACCAAACGATAAAAGTTTATTGTTCCGATGTACTATAAATTATGAAGTAAATGAACGAACGTCAATTAAAAATTAGAAAAAAACGTTAATGTACTAACATTTATGTATGTAACTAATGGTTGAATGTTTAAAATGTATACTTTTTAATTAACAAATATTTGTTAACTCCGAAAGATGTATCAGAACCTTTTAGATAATTTGTCAAAGATTACTCATGTATAAACTACACATTTTATTGTAACCCGCAGTTGTTGGAACGTAACCATTTTCCTAAGCACAACGCATAGTTTGCAGAAGATAACCGACTGGCGTCAAAAGGGGGATATGTATGTAACGACATACGAATCAACTTGTGATAATGTTTCTTTCAAGCGTCAACTTCACGTTACAATTACTTGAGAAGGACTTGACGTATTCCAATGTAACAAATGCCATTCTTATTGAATTTTTCCGTACTTTAAAATGAGCTAAAAATTAATGTTTTTTTTTTTTAAAAAAACAACTAAGTTTGTGTTGAAAACCATATTTCTTTATATAGTTGAACGTATTGCGTTAACTAATTTCATGAGCCCCTCTCATACCTATATATCTGCGAAACCAGTTTTTCAATATTTATTGAATATTACTTAAGGTCCCCATCCGGTATATGTGAATGTATATATATTTGTGTATATAAATGTATGTGTAAAGGTAGGTGGGTAGAGGAGGTCTTTGGTAATATTTGGGGAGGGCAAAATTTGTAGAACCGGAACCTAGGCATTATGTTTGAATATTTCGTTTGTACTAGGGAGAGTCAAAAATTATCTGCACTTTCACAATAACTTTCTTTAAGTTGGCCACACTGTCCACAGCTCTCGCATGCTGAAAAGGGGTGCTGTTGTGGTTACGTGGCCAAGGTTTCATATTAATCGCTCCATTTTTCTTTCTTTTGTAACAGAGTAAACATGTCCGTGCTGCTGGTGATGTGCACCAAGGGAAAACAGAGATCAGTGACGATTTCGCACACACACAGAACCATGACTAACAGTGGCGTGCCCACAATTTTCGAAAGGGGAGGGGGTTATATACACTTTATTTAGTAGTCGGTCCTCATTTCGACATCAAATCCTGCCGTTGACTTTCTTTTTGTTTAAGAATACTGGGCCAAAGGCGAGGGTTATAACCACAACCAACCCACCCACTCTCCTCAGGCATGCCACTCATGACCAATTTGCAGAGAGCATGCCACCTCATCGGCTGTCACCATGTGACCCATCTCTTCTTCAGAATCATCTCTTGACCTTGAATCTTTCCATCAGTGGAGGAGGTTGATGGGCGTCCTGCTCCCAATTCGTGCTTCCCGCTTGTCCGGTCATTTTTAAACTTTTCGATCCACTCATATACACTTCTACACAGTAGAACACTTTCCCCGTATTGTACTGAAAGCCAAAGGTGAAATTCAGCCCCTGACACACCTTTGGATCATAGAAACGGATAATTGTTCTAAGTTCTGCGTTTGCACTGTCGCAAGAGCGGCCATATCTACTCTGTTACAAAAGAAAGAAAAATGGAGCGAAAGGATTAAACCTCGGCCACGTAACCACAACAGTACCACTTTTCAGCACGCGAGCTCTGAAGACAGTGTGCCAAACCTAAAGAAAGTTATGGTAAAATTGCAGATAATTTTCGACTGCCCTTTGTATAAAACACTTTCTGTTTGTTCTTGATTAAACCACTGTTTAGAACTTGGCGGCAGCATCGGCTGCTTCGTTCCCCTTGATGCCCACCTGACTATGGAACCAAAAGAAGGGATCTAAAGTGAATTCCATATTTTTTTAAAAAAAAATATCTATGTTGGTCACTTTTAGGCCACATTTGAGTAATGATAATGATGAGGATGAGTGCTGATTTATGAAGGGATAACCGATATGAGGAACAGGATTTGAACCATGGCACTTCAGTTCCGAGATCCATAACAGAACCATCAATGACGTACTATAGGTTAAATATGACACTGACAACTGTCTATCACTATTGTTTTCTACGATTATTGCATCGCATAAAATTGCCCATCATACTGTTACAACAAATATTTATGCAACTACCCCTTATCTTTGCATGTTCTAAATTTATATGTATGAAATATCTCTCTCTTAACCCTTAAATCTACTTCAGTTTCTTTTGACAGTTAATGTATGACATAATTAACGTTTTTGGATTCACTTTTTCTAATATCAACCTTCTAGACATGCTAATCTGAATCTTTTACTAACACTAAAGTGGAATATTGCTCCTGATTTAGCTTCTTATTTTTTGTATCCAGGAAACTTAGGTATAAATGGTTATATGCTACATCAGTAAACGACTCGAACATTAAGGGAAAGTGATAACTTACACCAACGAAAATAAATTTGGTACAACTATTTCACAATTTCACTGTATAATCTATGCAGTTTACTCAATATAGTTATGTTACCTGTTACCTTTTCTTACTGGTCACAGAATACAGCCCAAAAAGACATCACGCCAAATGGAGTTACGTTTATTCCATGAAAGCTCAGTAATTCAAGATAAAATTATATTCACTTCCACGGTACATTATATTTCTCTGCAACGTCGTATACCAATTAATTTAAAAGTTATTTCATAACTGCACAACAATAACTGATCACACCACAACATACCACAGGGTGAATTAAGCAGTTTCCTGTTTAAATATACAATTATTGTTAATTTATAGTTTCAGAATTAACCAGCGAATTTGTTTAGCTTTAATTCGTAAATTGATTACCTTCACCATCTCGCTCTGTTTATTTATGTTATTTATACTTTTACGACTGTACTGGCACATGTGGAATCTTCATGTACCAGATCTTTCGGAATATAAGTTGAAACGACTGAAACAGGAAGTTGTACGTAACATATTTATTTCCATTTCAGGAATGCTATGTGTAGGTAGATCCATATTAAAGTATTGACAACTGCACAATGTATTTGTTACAGGCTGTATTTGAGTGATTGATTGATTTGCTTTATATTAATTTGCTTCTTATGCCACTTTTGGCTAATTTGCGAAGATGGGGATGAGTGATGACGGTATGATGAAATTGATGAATTGACACTCACAAACATCCATGCCCAGGCCAGGATTCGAATCCGGTATCTCTGGCGTCGTAGCGCGATGTGCTAACCACTTCGCCACGGGAGCCGGCTACAGACTGTATTTGTTGAAGCATGAGGATGAGTGCTGACATGATGAACTGATGAAGATATCCTCACAAAGAACATTATGCTCAGGACGGGATTCGAACCCGGTACATACATAATTATAAATCATTACATTGTATATAAGTAATTCCACAATACACAAAATTACTGTTTTTGCTTATAAATAACACAATGCTTTCTTTGCAAGAATTGTGACGTCATTAATACGTATCATATCACTAGAACAATGTATATCTTGGAGCCTCCCAATGGCGTGTAGTAAAGCCGCTGCCTTGTAATAAAAACATCCTTGGTTCGATACCCAGTGGAGGCACATGGTGACTTGCATCCCACTTTAAAGTGTAGGTCCAGTCCCGATTAGCCTATCTGTGTAAAAAGTGGACTTCAGACAAATATTTGAAAAATCAAACGTACTCGTACTTCTAAGTCCTTAAATGTTGATATACGTAATTGTAAATATTTGTCTCCCAATAATCATGTTTCTGTTCCCATGCGCCGATTTCGAAGGGTGCGTACTTTCTGGCACCTCGAATAGAATATCTCCATTAATAATTTTATTTGATAATTATGGAGAAATGCGTTAGTAAAACTTTGTAAAGCGAGATCACTGATTCTACTTTCTATACTATTTTTTAATAGAGCGAATTATAATGTAAGTATAGAACCTCACTTCCTTGTTTCCAGTATCACTCCTTTATAATAATTCATATAAGCTGAATTGTTCAGGCTGTTTCAATAAAAAGGTGACTGGACATGTTTTGCTTTGGATATTTTTAGTTACCTTATATTGAAACACCCTGTAGGCTTTATTGATTTTGTATCACGTTAGTACAAAACATGCTCTTGACATTTCATGCTCCATATGCCCGTACCATACTCATAGGTAACTGGAAGTGTCTCCTTGACAAAGCTTGATAAATGTTGCAATTAATAGCGAGATCCTCGCGACAGATTTATGTACCTTAAGCGAAAGAGACGAACTCAGGTTGTGACAAATTAGCCAACGGGGCCTAAAGGAGGGGCCAAGACCGATAAGGGGAGGGACAAAACGCCATGCATCTGTCGCAGAACCTTTTCTAATTAAACGTTATGAAAACAGGGCAAGGCACGAGGCAAATTAATGTCTACCTAGTGCAGGGTCCTTGTTGTTCACACACGTAACGCACGACAGGCAGCTATTTATACTCTCATCATCTTCAAGTTACAAACGGCGCTCTTTCTATACAGTGACTGATCCAATATACATCCTCATCCATCACCATCCAGAGAGCGATACATCTTCAGTTTCTGTTATAATACCTACCAAATAACAAGAAAGTTAATATTATTAAATTTGTTCATGTTACAAAGCTTTACCTTTCAATGTAATTTAGTACAGTAACGAACATTTATGGGTTGCAACATTTCCATTAACTTTCAATGGGATCATTACATCCCAGAAGTGTACATGACTGTAGAAATTGTGCCTCCCAGATGGTATTGTGTTATCGCCGTTGCCTTGTTATCAAAGGGTCCCGGATTTGAAACCCTATGGAGGCATATTGCACAGTGCTTCGGATTCCACTTTAAACTGTAGGTCCAGTTCCGAGTAACCTAACTATGCTTATACTTAAAACAACAATTGAAAAAGACACACGCACTTTGTTATTACACAGTTATGTGTGTCTGCAAAACCTTTCCACGTAGCTACATGGTTAGAGCTCCAGCTTTTGTTCGCGGGTTGGATTCTTCGTAAGAGTCCATACAAATGTGATACCCAGTGGAGACATATCGTGGTACGGATCTTACTTTAAACTGCATGTCCAGTCCCGATTAGACTTTCTGTGTATAAACTGGACTTGAAAAAAACCCTCAAAATCACAAAAATTAGACGTGAGGCCACTTGAAAACGAAGTAGCGGCCTCCGATCTCGAAAGCAAGAAAACCTGCGGCGATGGGACTCGATGCGCTGACCACTCGTCTCCCAATGAAAAAGCCGCATAGCAGATCTGAGGCACCTTGCACCACCGGGTTTAGTTTTGTATGTGCAAATTTTGTGACCGCTATTATTGATTGCAATCAGGTTCTTTATTAACGAGACCGGACTTGAGCAACTCATTTGATCATGTGGAAACTTAAGCTCTTGTCTATTCTTACAGCGGGCGCTCTACATGCTGGCAAGGTGACACTGAGCTCCTTACAATGAAGAAGCAGCGAATATAATAAGCTTATTACATTCTCTCTCAAAACTTTACATTACGATGTATTTATTAACAAATGCAGTGTAAATCATTACAGTTTTTGCATTCTTGATTCTCGTACAAGAGGGAGACTGATTCATGTAGGAATGGGCTAATTATACATTGATTCGTATTAAACATCTTTCTCGTGTGTATGTAATCGTAGTGTCGTGTGAGGAAAACAAAAATGACAGATAAGAGACAAATACATATTACTCTACATACTCGTGCAGCATTCCATGTCACAATGACCCTGAATCTCTAAAATGCAATGCTGTAACTTTATTTTGTCTTGATTGTGAAAAATATAAAATTGTCAAGTGTATAACATTTCAAGTATTATATGTAATTAAGTTAGAATGCAGAAGGTATTTTACGTATTGTTAGCTTATTTTAACTTTTTTCATTTACCTTTGATTTTTATTGTTTCCCACCCGAGACACCAAAAACAATTAATTAGTTCTTAAACAGTTCCATTTCCCCTTCAACTCCACTAGAATAATCAAAGGTCAATTACCTTCTCTCTTTATCTAAAATCAATTATTTTTCATTATTTGACAATTCACAGAAACTAAATAAATTTGTTATTAGGTAAAGAGGTAGTGTTTTGTCTGTCACACACGTGCTATAAAATTGTTCATCATAACAAAAGAATTGCTGACATATGATAATGGTAGTTATTTTTCATCAAAATTGTCAAGTCTAATATTTCATTGCTCAAAACTGCAAGGAAAATGTTTAATAACTCTCTAAATCTCTAGCCTTCTTAAACCCGAAGGTTCATGCCTGCAGCAACACAGGCCTTCCATATGTCCCTATCTTGAGCAAGATCTATATACTCTTTTCCATCCCTACCGATTTCCTTTAGGTCCATCTCAACGTTGCCCCTCCATCTTCGTCGTGGCCTTCCTACAGGTCTCTTACCATCAGGTTTCCAAACAAGAATCCTGTAAACTCCTCTTTCCTCTCCCATTCGTGCCACATGGCCTGCCCACCTAAGCCTTCTTGATTTAATTATTCTAATAATATCTGGACATGAGTACACATTATGTAGTTCTAAATTATGTAACCTTCTCCACTCAACTGTCTCCTCATCCCTTTTAGGTCCAAAGATTTTCCTAAGGATCTTATTTTCAAATACTCTCAATTTATGTTCCTCTTTCAATGTAAGGGACCAAGTTTCACACCCATATAATACTACAGGCAAAATTACTGTTTTGTATATTTTAACTTTTAGTTTCTTAGATATTAAACAAGAAGACAAAAGTTTATGAAGAGAGAAGTAACATGCATTTCCTGAATTAAGCCTACTTTTTATTTCCTCTTTAATACAATTCTCATTTGTTAATATTACTCCTAAGTATTTGAATTTGGAAACTGGTTCAAACGAGTTGTTATCAATAATTAGATTTTGGTTATTACTTAACACTTGGTTTCGGCCTGTAAGCATATATTTAGTTTTCTCTTTGTTAACTTCCAAACCTATCTCTTTAGCAGTTTTGAAAAATATTTTAGCATTATTCTTAATTGTATTCACATCATCCCCAGTAAGTCTACGTCATCTGCATATGCTAACAACTGAGTCACACCATTTAATTTTAGTCCTTCTTTAGTTTCTTTTACCTTCCTAAGGCAAAATTAAAGAGCAATGGAGATAATGCATCTACTTGTTTTAACCCATCATGAATTGTAAATTTGTCAGACACATTAATACCCACACGAATTTTACTTTCTGTTTCACTGGTGCATACTTTTAACTTACTAACAAGCTTCTTAGGTATTCCAAACTCTACTAATCTGTAGAGTTACGTTTAAATCTGTTACGTTTAAATCCACATTGATAATCACCTATAATTTCATTAGCATATGGGGTAAGTCTTGTTAAAATAATGTTAGATAATATTTTATATGTTGTTGAGAGTAGAGAAATTCCACGGTAATTATTGCAGTTCATTTTATCACCTTTTTTAAACACAAAACAATTATGGATTTTTTCCACTGTTGAGGGATTTCTTCTTTATTCCATATTAAACAAATTAATTTATGAATTTGACATATTAATGAATTTCCACCATATTTAATTAACTCAGCTGGTATTAAATCAATGTCAGGTTCTTTGTTATTCTTTAGCCTTTTAATAGCATCTTTAACTTCAGTCAAGTTAGGTTCTGGAACTAAATGTTCTGCTGTGTGTACTTCATTTACTTCTGATTTATCTCCTACATGAACATTTATAAGGTCATTAAAGAAGTTCTTCCATCTATTTAGAATATCGCTTGGGCCAGCTAGAAAATCACCGTCTT
Source organism: Lepisma saccharinum (assembly GCF_977018435.1). NCBI lineage: Eukaryota > Metazoa > Arthropoda > Insecta > Zygentoma > Lepismatidae > Lepisma > Lepisma saccharinum. The sequence continues at coordinate 19,792,261 of NC_139255.1, forward strand.
TATCTTTTATCAAGTTTACTTTAGGTTGCCACCCCTTTCTAAATTCATGTTGCATAACTCTCAGTAGAATAATTACTTTAATATCAAAAATGTAGTCCACGAGTCTCACCCGCGACAACGGAATGCCCCTCCTAAGTTTTAAGTTTAGTTTATGCCCAGAATGCTTCCTTGCAAAGGTCTCTCCTATGGAAGGCTATCTGGGCGAAAATGAGAAAAATCATTCTTCCATCACTTATCTACAAAGTGTCCGAGAAGTCCCCGTACCCCTATTTGCATATATCCTGTTGCGATCGTCTCGAATATTGGCTTCCCTGGTCTGAAGGTCACATGGAACGCTATCCCGACGTTCATTTGTTTCGTCCCGCCAGGAACTTTTGGTGCCTTGTGAGTCGAAAATACCCGATGTCAGTTGAAGAGAATTCAACTGATCGCTGATTCGTTGTTTCCCAGCCGCCAGCTTGAAATGTGGCCAGTATAGGCTAATGTGAGTGGACATAGTTATAGTGATAACGAACTGCTAGTGGTGTGTGTGGGGGTGCACAAACCACAATGCACAGGGTATACGATGTACTTGATATGATATGTAAAGTGCTGCGACGCCAAGGGTCCTGGGTTCGAATCCCGCTCTGGCTTGGTTGTTTGTGAATGTCCATTCATCAATTTGATCATTTCATCACTCATCCCCATCTTCGCAAATTAGCCAAGAGGCACAAAACGCGTAGTAAAATAAACTAAATCAATCAATCAAACAATCCAGGTATATTATCATGTGTATTGTAGATAAATCTTCTGACGTGAAAAGACGTCTGCTCCTTCCCCCTTCTTTCACACTCACGCAACCACCACTGAATTCCCGACACCACGTATTCACATGCTGTACAGTCTTCACGTTTGGACCGTAAGCAGCTTGTAGTTCTTGATGAATTTCTATTGGTGATGTACCTTTTGCTCACAAAAACCGAATAACTGATCGCACCTCTTGTATCAATGCAGCCAGTTCAGTAGCCATTTTAAATATGAATTTTTCAGGATGTATGCGAAACTGAAACCGAAAACTTCTCCCACATAAACGTCAAAGTACAAACTTCCTCTCAAACAAGAACCAGCTCTCTACATGGAATATGAAGAAAATATGCATTTGGGAAACTCATTTGTTGACTTCCCTCGTACATGTGATGTAATAAAGATATATACCACATATATCTACGCTTAGAGGCATGGTGACTTCTCGGACACCTTACATTTAGAATAAACTTAAGCTAGACAACTAAGCAAAAGCTCAAGGACTTTTCCTGCAACTACAGGTACAAACAAGTTAACCAATTTTAAGTAGAGAAATACTGAAGCTTTCGACATTGATTTTCAGGCGTTTATTTTACTCTTGCTTGTCAAACTTACAATGTGTAGATGTAGTAGGGAATAAGATAACGTTCCGAAGGTGCACTTCGTTTAAAGAAACATACACTGTTGACATGTACATATCAAATATCAACAATATACTGGGTGTCCCAGTTAAAAGTAGCCTGGCTCAAAGACATTATATGTCAATAAGGCTATATTGCACCAGAAAAATGGAATAGTCCATTAAAACGTGAACCGTGGTTGTACTCAAGGTCGTCAGTACACTGACACTGACGATCATGATCCTTGGCATGTAACTGTTGATCGGAACCGGCTACTTATAATTGGGACACCCTGCATTACTCTACAGATATTTAAAGTTCATATTTATAACATTATGTTATGAATAAAAGACGAAACAAAACCAATGTAGCATATTTTATTTTTTGTGATATGCTGTTCAAATTAATGATTGGAATACTTTCCTGTATGCAGTTGGCTACACATTAGACTTTATAAAATTATTCGTCTTTCATTTTTCTTGTTAAACTAAACTTACCTCTTTTAGAGTTTGTAATTATTTAACCAGAATATTCTACGCAATATAATAAGTACAGATAATAAAAGTTTCTGTAATATTTATTGATCCACATTGCCCTATTAAATAGAGAAAAGTTATGAGGTAATACATAAATGCCCATCTGTGTCTATTTAGGTAAGTAAAATGAAGTTGATTCTACTGACGGAAGTTTAGCAGCTGGTTTTCACACGTATCTGTCATATATGTGAGATAAGGATTGATCTGATTATTACATATATGTATGTATATATGTATTAAGGTGCAGTGAAAAGTTAAGTTGTACGTTTTAAATCCAATACCTTGCAAAATTTCCTTCTGGTGTTGTTTAAAATTAACATTTTTTGTTTCAATTTCTGTTAATGTCTAGTGATTCCCCACAAACTTTGGCATTTGAAGTAAATCTACAATTAGGTTTAGTTTGACATATTTTCTGCAATATGTTAATATACCTAGGTACATATAATTGATAATTACATGTACCGTATATGCATATCCTACTGTGTAAAAAGCAATTTATAAACTATTTATGAATGTTGCAAATTAGATTTTACTTGTGATAAGTTCTGCTCTTCCAAGTTTATTGAATTTAATAAAAATTCAAAATTTCATGGGTAATTGTTCATTTAAGATCGGCGTGTTTCATATAGTCACTTTGTTCCAATTTCAGATGATAGCTAATTGTCTAAAATGCACACTACATACGGCAGTATTTTGATGCGGCGGTATCTAAGTGGTCGTCATGAGACTGTCAGTTAAGTGCAATATCCGAGAGGAAGTGAAATACTATATAGGACAGTTATTGTTTGTTCGTGCATGTGAGTGATAAAATTATCTTAAACAATTTGTGTTTTTTTAGAATGTTAATAAACTAAATCAATCAATCAATCAATCTTTCGTGCACTTGTTCGTCTGTGAACTGGGACGCCCACCCCCCGTGCCCCACTATGATGCCATTTCTGGTTCCGACCCACATAGACCACATTTCATTGGAATTTTGGCCTCGGTGCGGCGGCCAGAGTCTCGGGTAGTGCGGTCCCGTCTGCCGGCATTTAGACCCACAGCTGTACGCTGATTTTGGTACTGGACGCGTCAGTGCTTCATTATGCAGATAGCTGGTGTTTAGTTTGCACGCGTTTGTGAAGTGTTAAAGTGTTAACAAGTGTTTTGTTTTAGTTTTTGAATTACTGGTGATTTTCTGCAGTCCTACACGTCTGCCACGTTATCCACACAATTTAGAGCAAATAATTTTTATGTACGACTTTTACGTCATTACGAATTCAAGAGAGGAAGTCAGAAGGCGTTTTGCAGCAGAATTCCCAGATATTCATGTTCCACACGAAGAAAGTGGTCGAAAACATGTGATCATATTTAGGGAAACACGGTCTGTTCTTGATAACAGGCGAAGGGTGTTGCACTATGTTTGCCGGCAGATGCGCTCTTGTTGACCGACGCGCTTGCCGCCGCTCCGCAGCCATATTTCCCGTGAGACTCACTGTAGTTCTTAAACAAGCAAATACTAAGGATGTGCCACCTAGCGATCACTCTAGCCATGGCCTTGATATACTGAGGGATGGACAGTTACAGTACCAATTCGATTGTTTACTAATTATATAGGTTGGCACTTTTATACTTAATTAACGAAACAAGGAATGCTGTAATGCACCAATCAGTGTATTTTTATTACTAAGAAACTTGTAAAGATGATCACTGAGACTTCTTTGGGCTAAAACATTCGGTTTAACACAATATATTTTGACCGCTGCAATAATTTGTCTACAGGACTCAAACATTAAAAAGGTATCAAAAGATAAGAATTTAACCTTCTATAGATAAAACAACAAATCGGTAATTTGATCAACCTAAAGGGGTTCGTCGATGGCGTAGTTGTATATGAGGTTTCGGGTTCTATTCCTGGTGGAATAAATTTAACAGTGTTTTCCACTTTAAACTCTAAGTTCAGTAATGATTAGTATGAAGTGCACTTAATAGGAATTTTCTTTCCAATAACCAATCAACTATCAGAAACCAATGTCTGATTTTGATCAGTACCCATGCGCAATATTTCTGTTGAGTAGTAAACGAAGTTCCAATTTGATTGCTTGATCTGATTGCTACGCTGTGAATACATGTATGATACTTCTCGCCTGAATCTTACAGTGTTAATTTACTGGCAAGAAAATCTGCAACCAGTGTCATCAATGCTTTCTGACTACGGATAAGCTATGTCAGTGACGAAAGACGACAGAGTGGAGATAGTTCTTCTTTGTGAACAAGATGAATGGACTCAAATGTATGTCGCTGCAGAGTGAAAACATTAGGAGAGATCAATAAGCCGTAGCACAGTTGAAAAATTGATAAAATCACAACAATGGCTTCTCTGAATTCTAATATTTTGAAGAGAATTCAAGGAAATATATTCAATCTCTTGACGAAGTTCACACTGGTGGTTTACACACAGAGCACGTTTTGCATTCTCGTGTTCTTCCACCGATTCAAGATTTTATGGCCATGCTGTACTCTGTAATTATGATAAGAAAGGATACATCAAAGGCCTTCTAAAGAATAGTATACGGAGATTAAAAATGGGTTCTGTTTCTTCTTCTCCTGATTATTTGACTGCTTGATTGATTGATCAATTGTTTAATTCATTGTTTGATCGATTGTTTGCTTTATTGATTGATTGCTTGTTTGATTGATTTTACATCGCTTTTCTGTTACATTTGTCTAATCGCGAAGATGAGGATAAATAATGACATGATGTAATTGATGAAAGCACACTCACAAAGAACACCCATGCGCAAGACGGGATTCGTATCAGTGAGCCGATGTGCTAAGCTCTCCGCCACGCAGGCCGGCTCTTCGAATTATATTTGGCAATGAAGCATATACCATATGCACGAATGGCTTCGTAACTTATCATTGAAGTGGAAGCTATAGCTACTGAACTAACACGAATTTGGAATTGACCATTTTAGCATATACTAGGGGAATAGAACTAGCTATTACATACATTCCATGATTATGAAAAGGTTTTATGATATCGCGATCTGATCCCCTTCATCCGCAGCATTTACTACTTTGTCTGAAACGAACGACATAATATTTCTAGTTTAAGATTCTCGAAAACATATGCTTACTTGTCTAATCTGATAGCCGAAATAAAAGCTTCCCATGATAATATCTGGTTATTACAACTTGAGTTTCTCCCATGCGAGAGCCTCTGTTTGGGAATCAAAACAGAGCCAATTGTCTTTCGGCGCTTCTCAAAGCTTCCAGTTGACTGAAATTCCCATTATGTAAATAGGGGCAGTTGTTTTGGTACATGCTCGGGGCGGTTTGTGTGACCTCGCGAGGCAGCGTTTACAATGCAAATTCCCTCTTTACTATAACTCACCACAGCCCATTAGGTCTCGGGGATACGCTCTAAGCACGATCTTCCATCTGCATACGGCCCACCGTCACCCCCCGCCCCCTCTCTTCTATGTTAAGTCTTACAGTGGATCATATAGAGAACCTGCAATATTTTTTTTCTTCAGAGTTGACATATTTCACTTGCCTTTGATGTTAAATTCGCAGCTCCTAAAAAATAGTACTTGTGTATTCAAAACTGACACTATCTCGCCCATACCGACGCTTTAGCAAGATAAGTCCGCCTCAGGAAATTCATGCTTTAGAAGATAATATTTGCCTCGTTGTATCAGCAAAATGTATGGATTTTTCTCCTCTTTCTCGCAATAAGCTGGGGCCGTCTTCAACCACCTCGTCTGTTCACACTTTGAAGCAAAGGTTATTCCTGCATAATTCACATGGACGTCGCCTTCCTTATCGCTCTCATGCAGCTAAAAAGAAATACCGTATATAACTTTAAGAGTTGCAAATAATGACGTAGCAATCTCCTGATTTGAGAAAACAGTGCAAGTCTTTGAAGCTTTGCATATTTATGATCCATGTTGCTCAGTAATATTTTTACACCAAAACCTAATGAGATGTATATTGGGAGCAAGATCACGAACGAAGCACCATAAAACATAACAAAAATAAGATCAAACACACTCTTACACGTATTTATCCTACATTAAAAACCTGTTTGGTTACTTTGCAAGTGGATTAACAGCGACGGATCAGAAATACGAAAGTTGAATCGATTGCACATGCGCCAACTGGACAAGTCCACTGGCAAAAAGTAGGGGGTGACGGTTGCAAGTGGAAAGTGGAAATTGTATTTGTTTGATTGTAATTTGGCCTGTTAGGAGTTTATAACAGCCATCGCAAATCACCAACCGAAAATAATGATCGGTAATAAAAAACCCGTAGGCGTAAGTTGTCGGTTGCAAGGGGAGCACTACCTCCCCCAAAATGTTCAGTTTTAACAAAATTTACAAGTTAAAGATACTTTTGTTAACCTCCGGGACCTGAGAATCAAAGTAATAAATAACATTTTTTTTCATTAATTCGCAAATGTAACAGTTAATTAACAAAATTGCTGTAGACGGGATGGAATCTTCTCGATTCTTCCCTGTTTCCCTGCAAGGTTAGGACCCAAGTTACGTCCATGAACCGAACACACAAAACAAAAATTCTGTTTGACAAGAACAGTGCAATTTCTTTAACGTTCCTACCTACATACACTTCGGGTTAGGATTTGACCACATGAGCAAGTATCTTCTTCCGTATGTATTGCCGGATTTCAGAATGGCAATATTTCGTTGCATTATAAACACTAATTTGTATCCCATCCAATATACGAAAGTTAAAATTGATTTAGACATGGGGTTAGCTTCGCTTGTAATGAACGTTTTCGGATCCAGACATCCGAAGTTCGATAAAAACATAAATTGCTTCTCTTAGTCTGAATTGAGCTAAAATGCGACCAGTGATGTGCTGTAGATTATAAGTTTACGTCTACATGCGTTGTCTACATGTAATCTACGCGTAGATTACATTGGGTTGTAGTTTACGTAGACTACGTAGACAATCTAAAGTGCATTAAAATTAATTTTCAAAGATTTCATGAAAAAAGTGACATTTTTAACTATATTGATTCCTAACGAAATGAAAAGAATCCTATTTACAACAAAATTTCTCTTCTCTTATATTATCAATTATGGAAGAAGATAAATAGTATGCAAAAAACAACAACAGATGTCAGTCGTGAGACAAAATTGGTATTTTCCCCATAAAACACTAGAATATTTCCTATATTAGGTTTCTGCTAGGTGAGAAATTGTTCGAATTTGGAAGAAAGAGTATGAAAAATTCTTCTCACACATCAGCAACTGATATGCAGTATAATATTCTTTTCATTTCACAGCGCCCTTTGCTAAGTTATCACCTTTCGCCATGTTGTTTACATAGATTACGTAATGTACGTGTATAAAGTAGTCTACGTGTAGAATGTAGATTATCGTTGTTTACGTGTAGACGCACATCACTGAATGCGACACACGATGTGAGACCCAAATCATAAGCAGTTTGTCATAAAATGTATGAATTGAAAATGCAGTAATAGTATCATGCATGAATAAGTTTTAGTACAATCTTAATGTACTGTGTCTTGAAGAAAGTCGGTTACCTGTGGATGTTTAATGTATGAAGGTTTAATGAACATTTGTCTAGAGTCCGTGCTTTTCCTACATGTGATTCCACATTGTCCACACATTCTAGAAAGCTTATAACGGTCCTTGTGCAGTACGACTTTTCCACTGTTGCTATATACGCTCCGCGTATTATCAAAATAAGAGCAGAAAATAAATACGTTCCTCTAAGTTTCAAATGAATATATGAAGTACTGCACTGTACTTATGATTGATTTGATTGAAATTAAATTTTTTGGGGTACCCCAGCACTTAGGCTATTTTGCACCCGTCAGATTATACGGGCTCCTGCCCCTTACCAGCATTTCAATAAAACATGTTTCTGAGGATTAGAATATTATTACCTTGGTTAAGAGCTGAGGCTGTAAAGAGGAACTTAGTACATATAAGGACAATACACAGGATAACACACACACAGTCCTACGAACATTATACTGGCCGTTGGCCCAGACGTGAGAGCCTCGCTAGTCTGCAAAATGCAGTCCAAGGTGTACTACGTGGAGGTGAGGTTGTAAATTGGGTGTACTATGTTTAAGCATCACCCCTTACACCCCTGTACTTATGATGCTGACAAATGTTTCATGTAATTTCTCTTACATTCATTAAAACCCACATCGAGGATTCATTGTCGAAATTTGTAATGCGTTTGGGTCAGAACAATTGATTTAGATTCACTGCTCAGTACAACGAGAGTGAACTATATTTCAAAACACACAATGTGGAGCTTGTATTGTATTTACATCAGATTATGAGCAAATTACAACCAAAGCAAGAGTTTGGACTTGTCTGAAACTGAAAACGATATTATGAGATTAAAGTTTAAATATATATTTAAAGGGGGATTGACCCCCTTAAGTTGTACCCATGTTCCACACACATTCAGATGTGTGAGTTTCCTGGTGCATTAAATTTATACCAGGATATCTATTTTGCAGAAGTTGAACGGCAAAAGTAAAGTGAAAACCGTAAATTGCTGCCCTCTGCGTTGCACCACGCCATGAAGGTGTACAGGGGGCGTGGAATTAGGACCGCATACTTTCTTGATCACTGCCGAAGGAGGAGGTGATATGACCAGCACCACGCCCCTGGAAGCCTTTACCCCCCCCCCCAAGAGATTCCTCCAGGTACCAACTTTATACAACGCTGGGTGGGCGCCGGAGCCGCTTGGAAAGTTGGAAAAAATTCCGATTATCTCCCGATCAAAACCGGGTCTCCTGCATGGTTTTCAGACGTCCTAACGACTGCGCAATTCACCCGTTTATTGTTATATTTTCTTGTAATTAACTATTTGCATTGTTACAACAATAAGTTCTTAGAGTTTGTTATTAATATGTAGGGTCATTTTAGGAGAATTGGCCCAGATAAGAAACAATTGGCTGAAAACCCTACATTTTTTACTTTGTTGGTATGGATATACTTTTGAGACAACCCTAATTTAGTCTTGTTTGAAATGGATCATGTTTCAATTTCTGTAAATAAAAAACGGCCTGACATTTCAGCCATTTCTTATATCGATGCGTTTGGCCAACTCTTCTGAGAATTAAAGTGAGATACCCCACATGATAAATATTATTCAAAGTAGACAAACATAGTTTAAAATGATGTTTAATTGTGCAAAACTTGTAAATGATACAGTATTTGTTTGTTGAATTAAAAGGAAAATGATGATATGGTCCATATTTTATGTGACGTCACCACTGAAAAATATGTCACTGGTATAATCTTTTGTGAGAGACAGCGTAGTTTTTGTGTTATTGTAAATAAAATGTACCTTGCTCGTAAGACATCTCTCTCTCTTCTTTAATATTTATTGTATTGTATGTTTGTTTTATTGGGTATTTGATAATGGTTTTTGAAATAGTGTTTTATATCATCTGTGATAGATACCCATGTATATGTCACTTTCGTGTGTAGCATCTTATTGTAATTAGCAAGTGATTCATCTGTATTTGATGTGTTATCTTGGAAAAGTATAAAAGAGAGGATTTCGCATGAGAAATGATCATTCGCCGCAGATCGTCGACCCAATTTAAGTTCAAAAGAACTGCTCGGTGTTGTACATACATCTTGGTCTGGTAGTTTTGGAGCGCAAGCTAGGCCTATGCGACAGTAGATACGCCTATAGCCACGCATTGAGGTTATGTGTTATAGTTGAGCCAAGACACCGATAAGGCGAAATCCTTACATTCGTTCCTAATATATTTGCATTATAATTGTAAAAAATAAATAATAAAACCTTTAATTCTTTCCTCAGTACTGTGTAATATTGTCGTTGCCTTGTACCTGAGAAGAGTCTTGTGTACTTCAGCGAGTCTCATTGTTTACCACTGAGCATGATTCACTTATTGTTATTAAATAAAAATACAACCACTGAATTCCTCGTTAATAATAACATAATATAAGTAAACGTATCAATATTTTACAATCATTGCATGACATATAAAGCCAAAAGAAGACTTAAAAAATTATAGACAAAGTCTTTTTTTTAAAAGTAAAGAATAGAAAACGTTTCCTAAGTAGACTTATTCATGTTCCTCACAGACCTATTCATAAATCTTTATTTTCCCGTTTCTCTCGAAAATATTACAGCTATCACCTCGTGCATGGTTCGTGCGATTTATTTATTCATTGATTAATTTGTTTTATTTTACTTTCTCTTTTTGTGACACTTCTGGCTAATTTGCGAAGACGGGAATTAGTGAGGACATGATGGAAATGATGAACTCACAAACATCCATGCCTAGGGCGGGATTCGACCCCGGAACCTTGGTGTCGTGACTGCGATGTATGATCATTATCTTTCTACATGTAAGACACTCAACTTTAGTAAGTTAATTTTTCTCCCCCCAACACGAAAGCGGATGCACGCCACAAAACGGGACATTTTTAATATTTTCCTGAAGGAATAACAAGACAAACGGAACAGCAAGCCATGGATTGGAGATTGGCTCTCCATCCAATCCATCGAGTAGGGAAGGTAAAATTCAGGTGTTTGCGGACATTGACACTGTATTATATATAAAAAGTTTCCATCGTGTTTCGACTGTCATTAAACATTAATAACCGCAAGAGAGACGTGCAAAAACTGAATAAGAAAATTCTTAGGATTATTAATAATTCCCAGCCCTTTCTGATTAATACAATATTTATGTTGATGAAATCGAAGAACAAACAAATGCTAACAGAATGTGCTCGCCGCCTTGTTTCTTAAACGAAGACTGTAGCAATTTATTTGAAAACTATCCCTTGACAATATGTAGGGTAATTTCTAATCAAGTCTGTCACATAATACTTCAACAAGTGTCTTACAGAAAACAAAATCACCTTCAGGGCTCTTGCAATAAAATAAAAATCGTCGTTAAAGATAAACTAATTAAGTAAGAGCAGGTCCCTATGGCGGTGTGGTCCCCACAGCGCGTTACGACGGCAACGGCCCTGGGTTCAAATCCAGGCCTGCCCATGGATGTTCTTTGTGAATGTTCCTTCATCAATTTCATCATATTATCACTCATTATCACACGATCTCGCTACCAAAAATTTCGGATTCGAGTTCCTGCCTGGACAAAGGTGTCACTGGGTCATTCTTCGTTATGGTTGTGATTTGCCTGATAAGGCAAGAGATGTTAAGTAAAATGAGAAAAATAGAACTAGAAAAAATAGAAAGTGTTTTTTTTCAAAAGGTCTCAGACTTTCCTGAAAAGGGTGAAACAAAAATCATTAACAGCATTTCCCACCAATACATATGTTTGTATTCAACAAGCAACAAGCAGGAACATGAGAATGAAATGTATTGCTCGCGGTTCCTGAAACTCAAATTCAAGACAGTGTTCCAAATTGGAAGTAAAATTTCAAAAATAGTATTTTCCAATATTTGTCATCAAAGCGAAATTTTCAGCAAATGTAGAACAGCTTGCCGGGACCACGTGAACGTTTCGGGGCGCCGGTCCCCCCCCCCCCACCTCCTAACGACGTCGCTGACAATACCCATTCTACGTTGGTTATTTTGTGACCTTGGCCTAATAACGCTTTGCTCTGTGTTTCTTACGCGGGAGCATATATACAAAGCCCAAGGTTTCTTAGTATAGTACAAATTACTCCTGTTTCGCCGAAACTTGTTTATCTGAATGTACACAGAATACTTTATTACGTTAAGGAAAGTATATTGGTTTATCTTATTTAGGTTTATATTAGATGCAATTTTGAAACAGCCATAATAGGTGACCGGTCGAGTATATGTTTTTCTAGAAATTCATTTAATGTAAAAGTCTATTGTTTTGCTTTTGCAATGTGAGTAGCCAAAAAGGGTAGACATAGAGTCCCCTATTATGTTAAGGAATTCCACGTGAACATTTGTAATTTGTGGCTGAGATATGGCTTTGATAATGGGTAGAGAAAGGCTCCCCTTATATTTTAATTATGAATGTTTTTAGAGGTTGACCCTGAAGATGGTAGTATACCTCATGAGTGCTAGAGAACATAATGCAGATGTGAAAATATGACAGAAGCACGAATAGAAATTTACGGAAAGATGTTATGCAAATTTTTTTCTTTGCTTTTGGTTAATAGTAATATTGTCGACCATTAGTTAATAATTTATCAGCCTTTTATTGAAACCAAGCTACAGCTGTGTTAGTTCTATGATGGGATATGGACATGTTATATAAATAAGTGCTCTCTGGGTTTTATGTTTACTCAATAGAAAGTTTTGACTATATCGAATCAATCCCTAAGATTATATGTTTATTTTATAAAGCCTCTCTTAATGCTTCACGTTGACCAGGGCATTCACTTGTTTTTCTCAGTTGTCTCAGCCTCAGAGGCATGTAAACAATGCACAGTGTTGTGCTATGCAAACCTCCTGAGCTATTCAGGAAACAGGTAGTTTCTTCTGCCTATGGAGTCAGCGGTTTGCATAGTGGCAATTAAAAACACTATTCGGCATGGAAGTAGAGCTCCATGGCGTAGTGATATAGAGGGGAGACAAGCTGAGAGGGGACTGACTTTGGATTGGAGTTGAGAAGGGAGAAGAGGTTAGGAGAGCAGTAGGGCAGAAGTAAGACGACACCCTGGTCAACCAATTGAGAATCCAACAGAGGACTTCGTATATTTTATTCATCATAATTCATCAGATAGACAGGTAACTATCCTAACACCCAGCCATGATTCAGGTTCAAAGGTTCACAAAACCCAACGAGTGACCATTGTCTTTTCTGCAGTTTAGTTCCTTAATCTTATTTGCACCTTTCGTATTGCCAAGCGTTAACTCGTCATGCCAATGACGGGGGCTCTCGTCAGAGGATGAATGATGAATAACTTACATCACCTAGCAATTAATTGCACAATGACTGGTTCAGATCCCATCATTCTTTAGAATGATACGATATTATGGAAGTCGTTATGATCTAAATATTATCTCGTCATTGTTGTAGTTTTCCTTTTGATCAGAAGTTTGTATATTTTTCTTTTAACTTAACTATGTTTGAATTTGTCCAGTGTAGGTGGTGTTTCTCACAAAGACCCCTCACTCACCAAATACATATAACTTTACCCTGACATATCTCTGCACTTCAATCTCTGAAGATGAGAGTCACGTCAGCTCTCGAAAGCTCGGAAGTCTATCTGGAAATCACCTGCCTGTTTGCCCGAGCAGTTCACACAGGCTGAGCTTTGTATGAATTAATATAACTAAAAGAGTAAAAGCTATAAAATGTTATGCATGATACTTGAAGATTTTTGCATTAACTTTTTAGTCAGTCATGGTAAGCTGTTACTTATATTTCTAAAAATATTTCATTCTTTTTGCAGTAATTTTCAAACCCATTTCTGTCAGTGATCTACAAGCCGAGGCTTGCATTGTTAAACCTTACAGTAACATCTACAATCATCTAACGTTAAAATTTAACAGATTGCCTACTATTTACAAATTCACCCTGTCATCTGAGTCTAGAATGAGACTTAACCTTCAGTTTGTTTTATGCACATAGAGTCTAATTGGGACTAGCACCACAGTTTAAAGAGAGATCCGAACCACTATGTGCCTCTACCTAGTATCGAACCCTGGGATCATTTATTACAAGGCGACAAAGTAACCACTATGCTATCAGGGGGAAAGAATAAGATTAAACGTGGCGTCGATAACACAGACTCATATATTATTGTTTTTGTTTTTTGTCTGATTGGCGTTTGTTCGGTTTTACAGTAAATTCCATCACAACACATCACAACTATGTATTCAGTGTCTGAAATGATGGATATGCACTACATGTACGGCCTAGAAGATGGGAAAGCGGGCGCAGCACGTCAACGTTATGCTGAGCGTTACCCTGGGAGGCAGTTACCTTGTGCACGAACGTTTGTACGACTACACCAACGCTTGCGAGAGACAGGCACATTTGAGAAGAGAGTTGCAGATGGTTGGAGACCACGCGATATAAGAACGCCTGAGCTTGAAGAACTATTTCTTCGGACTGTGGATAAAACTCCATCAACCAGTACAAGGACAATTGCGAGAAGGGAAGGCGTTAATCACATAACGATCTGGAACATTCTGCATGAAAAGTTTCTGTACCCGTATCACCTTCAACGGGTGCAAGGATTAAATGAGGCAGACTTTCAGCCACGAATAAATTTCTGTCAACGCATGTTTGGGCAAAGTGCCGTATTTCTGCAGTTCTTAGCATGTACCTTATTCACTGATGAGGCTGGCTTTTTACGTGATGGGATATTCAATTATCATAACAATCACATCTGGGCTTACGAAAACCCTCATGTAGTGCGACAAGACAAACATCAACAGAGGTTCAGCCTCAACGTGTGCGGTGGAATCATTCATGATCATCTCATTGGCCCCTACTTCTTTCCGAAACGTCTGACTGGACAAACGTATCTATAGTTTCTCAGACATGAGTTGCTGCATTTACTTGATGATATACCTGTAGACGTCATCCAACAAATGTGGTTTATGCACGATGGTGCTTCACCGCATTTTACACGGATAGTTCGCCAGTTTCTTGATATACAGTTTCCGAACAGATGGATTGGTGGCGGGGGATCCATTGCATGGCCTGCAGGATAGGCAGATTTAAACCCAATGGATTTTTTTTTTCCTTTTGGGACATTTAAAATCCTTGGTGTATTCAAATCCCTTTCCCAATGTCGATGTTCTGAGGGAGCGTATCCAACATGGATTGACCAAATAAGGAACACACCAGGAGTTTTCCGAAACGTACGGCAAAGTATGGACCGCAGCCTCAGGGGATGCATGGAAGCAGGAGGTGGTCACTTCGAGCAATTTTGGTAAATGGCAATGTGTTTGGTAAATGTATCATTTTTGTGCCATGAATATTAAATCCTTTCATACATGTAAATGTGTTTGGTCAATGCCTCATTTTTGTGATATGAATATTATTTCCTATAAGACGTCCCTAACGAAGGATTTTTGGACCAATATTGATATTAACTTTTTGTTATGTTTTGATGTAAAGAATAAATCCCTAAAGTTTCTGACACATGTTTTTATACACCCTGTATATGTGTGTGTGTGTGTATGTGTATATATATATATATACATACATACATACATACATACATACATAAATGCATATATATGTATGCATGTATGTATGTATGTATGTATGTGTGTGTGGGGGGGGTGTATACATACGTATGCCTATAGTACGCCATTGAGCCATAGGACCTCCCCGTTGGCGCAGTGGTAGCGTCGTCGCCTTGTAATCAAGGGGTCCCGCGTTCCATTCCAGTTGGAGGCACACAGTGATTCGGGTCTCACTTTTAACTGTAGGTCTAGTCCCGATTAGCCTTGCTGTGCATGAAATGGACTTAGAACACGAAATCAACCAACCAATATTTTGTGGGGGACAATGATAGGCAATGAACATAATATGTACACCATAATTTTTTTTCTAACATTGATTCAATAAAATTTACAGCAATTAGATTAACTATGTAATTAATGTATTAATGTATGTTAATTGTCTTAAATACTTTAAAAGCAGTAAATATCAATGTTTTACGGTATTTGGATGGCAGAAATAATTTATGGTCTTAGACGGTTATTTCTCCAACTCTTTACGTGTGTCTCCAGTCAGCAGGGTATATATAAACATATAGTTCCATATTTATATAATGTGTGCACCATAATTCCTATGGTTCATCGATTGATTGATTAATTTGATTTATTCCACTTCGTTATTCTGCCACTTTATGTTAATCGTGAAGATGAAGAAACAAATTTCTACGAATAATTTGTTCCTCATGGAAAAGAACGAACATAAATGGTCGTTTTGCAAGACGGGTCAACCAGTTACATTGATAGTGGCGGCGATTATGTTCCAAAACCGGAGGGGCAAGGACAGTATATTTACCTTTGTAGATAAGGTTTAGCATAGTGCAGGGACCAAAGTGGCGAAAAGTGCGGGGCAACTGCCCCCCTTGCCCCTCCCCCTAATCGCCGGCACTGAAACGTCGTTGTCAGAGCTGTAGTCGCAGTGTACCCTCTGGCTAACCTTACTCATTATAGTTAACTTTCTTTTACAATGTGTATACTTTCTACTTTCGTTTCATTTACGTGTATCTATTTATGTAATTTGATCATTACTCCAGTCAGCTTATTACTGTCAAACACTTCTGGTTTCACGCCATCTTAAACATAATGTCGAAAAGGACCACCAGTTGATTAGCTTAAGTCTAAACAACATGCGAAGATATGGCTGTAGAACCACCACACTGCAAGTGACACTAATTCAAGTGTTTGTATAAAAGATGTGTGTGGTGAAGCATCAAGGAAGGCACATTGAGTGTTTTCAAGTAGACAGATAGGAACAACCTCAGAAGAAGTAGTGCGGCCTTCCAAGTTTATCATTTTTAGTGTTTTTTGCAATAGTATAAAAACTGACAATTCACAAAAGCAGTATCAACAAGAATATAAAATCACAAACATGCTGTACTGTAGCCTATACGATACCACTGTAGCCTTTATATTTAAGGCACGCGTTTCATATTAATATTTTATTTTATTTTAGAAATGCTGTCTCTGTTGTAATATTTCTCTTTCATGAAATTTAGCATTATCATCGGGGAACGGATTTATACGTAGCAAAAATGTGCTAAACATGTAAATACATATTTAGTTATTTTCACCAAAATATGGAGTTAAATTTGTAATTAAAATTGTAAAATATTTACCTTTTTAATAATATGCGACAGTACATGAGCTACATAAAATACAGTACGCTTACATTGACATTAATTCTAAAACAAAAGTATATGTGTTTTCATTTTCAGTTTCCAAAAAAATGAATACCAAAATTTTGTTTTAAGTGTTCGAACGTGAATTTCCTTCTGCTGTCTCTTAAGATGGATTTATATTGACTAAAACTGTGTTCAATATCAAGTAATGGGAGTGTATTTCAAATTTGCCAGTTATTCGCAAGAAATTCACCCAACGTTTCGGTCACAAGGGGACATGTAGTTATTGCGCGAATATAGACTATACGTTGAGGAATGTTTTGAAAAATAAAATTAATATGTAAAAATAATTAAAATAAGTAAAATATGAGTCAAAACCTAATATATGTACAAATATGGAAAGTAAGAACTAAATTTTTCGAGTTTAAAAGCCATGATGCGCAAGGATAATACAAAATATAACTGATTTCAGCTTCATACATAAATATGCATTTACATATAAATCCGTCCCCTGATTATCAATCACTATGCTACCATCAATGGCATTTTTTTAGACGTTAAATTATTTTAGCCATAAAATTCATGGAAAGAAACATAATCATATGTTAATGAAAATATTGTTTAACTTTAAATTACACGAAACCTCTGAAAACTTTGGGACTACATCGCTGAAACGAAGCCTACGTTCCTTGCCTTAGGCGATTCGAGGAAATCCCCTTTGACCTTAGCATCCAGAGGAGACACATATTTGGAAACAGAGTATCCAAATTTACCTCTTCCCTGACGTTGCATATTTTCATTCAAGTTGAAATTTAGGTGTCGTAAAGTAACTGTAAATTTAAAGCATTAAAACGTTACTTATATTACAGCTAGTTACTTCCTTCTTAAAGGTAGCTTCTTACAATTGAAAGTCATTAAGAAGTACATATTACTTGTATCTGAGTTACAAGTAACTTTTTACTTCCAAACATTGGTTACTTTTCAGACGGAGGTTTGGGCTGATTATTTTTGCTTGTTAGTTTGGACAGTCAGAAAACTAATTTAAGGTAACATAAATTCCCTTTTCCTTTTCCTGAATACATTCATAAGTAAGTGTAGATCTAATGAGACCACAGGGATTGAAAAGATAACTGATAGCTGAAACATACTTACCATTACTTTTTATTACTTTAAAAACTACGATTCCCAGCTACCGGGCTCCCCACTTTGTGTAAAATTTAAAATCCAATTTTTTGCACAGATTGGCAAAGAAGAGACATTGAAACCCACGATTGGTAAAGAAAGTCTTCATGAATTAAGTAATGATAATGGTATAAGATTAATTACTTTTGCAACCTCAAAGAATTTAATTGTGAAAAGTACCACTTTTCAACATAAAGATATCCATAAATATACCTGGTCTTCTCCAGATGGTAAAACTCATAATCAGATAGATCATATTCTTATTGATAAGAGAAGGCATACTAGTATAATTGACGTTCGTACACATAGAGGTGCTGACTGTGCCAGTGACCATTATTTAGTAATTGCTAAATTAAGAGAAAGACTCGCAGTGATAAATCATAAGCAACAAAATCTAAAAGTTCTAAAATTTGATACAGGAAAGTTTACTGATGAAAGAATTAAGAAAGATTACCAAATGATACTGTCAAATAGATTTGATGTTTTGCAGGATTTAAATGATGATGAAAATATAAATGAAACAGACGTAAATAAGAATTGGGAGCACATACGTAATGCAATAGAATCAGCAGCTAAAGAAAGTATAGGATACCATAAACCGTGAAAAAGTAAGCCATGTTTGATAATGAATGTGAAAATCTAATAGAAATAAGAAATCAGGCTAGACTTAGGTGGTTAAATAACTCTGATGATACAAATCCAAACAATTATAATGCAATAAAGCGAGAGGTTAACCGCACGTTTAGAAGTAAAAAAGAGATTACTTGAAAAGTAAAATTAACGAAATTGAAACAAACAGCAAAAATAAAAATATCAGAGATTTATATAAAGGTGTAAATGAGTTTAGAAAGGGGTGGCAACCTAAAGTAAACTTGATAAAAGATAAAGACGGTGATTTTCTAGCTGACCCAAGCGATATTCTAAATAGATGGAAGAACTACTTTAATGACCTTTTAAATGTTCATGTAGGAAATAAATCAGATGTAAATGAAGTCCACACAGCAGAACCTTTAGTTCCAGAACCTAACTTGACTGAAGTTAAAGATGCTATTAAAAGGCTAAAGAATAACAAAGCACCTGGCATTGATTTAATACCAGCTGAGTTAATTAAATATGGTGGAAATTCATTAATAAGTCAAATTCATAAATTATTTTTTTTAATATGGAATAAAGAAGAAATCCCTCAACAGTGGAAAGAATCCATAATTGTTCCTGTGTTTAAAAAAGGTGATAAAATGAACTGCAATAATTACCGTGGAATTTCTCTACTCTCAACAACATATAAAATATTATCTAACATTATTTTAACAATACTAACCCCATATGCTAATGAAATTATAGGTGATTATCAATGTGGATTTAAACGTAACAGATCAACTACAGATCAAATTTTTCACATCAGACAGACACTTGAAAAAAAGTGGAAATATAATCAAAATATACATCAGCTATTCATTGATTTCAAAAAAGCATATGATTCGGTCAAAAGCCTTAAAGATGTGTTATTTATGTTTCTGGTAGTGAATAATATAAAATCTTCAATATTCTTACAACAAATAAAGGATGGCACACGGAGTCAGCTTCACTTGAATGATTTTGCTTTACTCTCTCTCTGTACATGTATGTACCTTAAACACTTTCTCACTTTAAACACCAACTTATTTCTAGCTTAGCTAGCACATTCCAGACGAATGAAGATATCCATTTGCCGAACAGTTGGAAATTAAAAATTGCAACAAAGTCTGGATGCATGCAACGAAGCCTAACTTTATTGCGTTAGTCAATTTCATTAAAATCCCTTCACCTTAGCATCCAGAGAATACACAAAGCTGGAAAGAGAGTTGAAAAATTTAGCTTTTCCCTTACGTTGCAAATGTCTAAGTTAACAATTTAAGTGTCGATTAGTAACTGTGAAAGATAACTGTTATTGCAAAAAGTTAGTCTATTACAGTTAGGCTTGTAACAAGTTACTTCCAAACACTGGTATTTGCATAACCTTATGAGTCTCTGAGATTCCTCCTTTCCTGTTTACTTGGGGCATGAATATGATTTGGAAACTTACTTTCTCGCTTACTCTGCTAACGTCACTACAGTGTCAAATATTTTTATCAAACAGCAGTCTTCATTATTCCAATACTCAATATAGCGAATTCTCTCGAATATAGAAATGATGAGCTTTGCGCAAGATTCGTTTCGCGAATGAGGTAGCAAAGGAATGATCGGAATTGGAATGACGCCATTAAAACTAGAACTGGCTTCATTTTCTCTGTGTTGGGGACCTTTTCTGGGAAGTACGAGATTTCGAAAACTTAATTTCAGCCACCTTTTTGTTTCGGCGAAGGTTATTTATATGGTAATGGGAGAACCCACGGGTATGGCCGTAGAGAAAATTTTACGTTCGGTTGGAAATGACAGGAACACGACGGGAAGATGCATTTCCTCTTGTACGTGATGTCACGGAAAACCAGAAACTGCAATAAAGTCGATCACTTTTACGATTTGTCTGCGATATCTCAAAATTTAGTACATGCTCTTGGAATTTTGATCGACATTTTATGACGATTAAGTCTCGAGTTATTTACTCTGATCATTCCAGTTCAGAGGAGCCCTGAGGAGTAAGCAACTCTTTTCTTCAACAAGGGGGAACTTGAATTACGATAATATATTTTAAGTTTAAACCACAAATTTGATTTGTGTGCTGGTTTTAGTCTACGGTAAAGTCTGAATTTATATCTCTTGAATTTATTTTCATTCATTCACCCTCATTATTCATAGTTAAATGTTAAAAATAGTTGAGTTACTCACTGTTCAATATTCTTTGATGGCAAGAAGGTGATGTAATCAGCACCTCGCTCTTGCCGCTTTTACAAACCTCCTCCATCGGTATCCATTTATTATTATTATCCCACCTGAAAATTCCCGCACAAGGAGCCGAATACAATCTATCTATAGATTTCTACAACCAACCTTTCTGAATAGCAGTCAGACGCCATTCGACTGGATGTCTGGGCATCATTGCTTAAAATGGACCTGAACGGACCTAAACTGTGTACCTGTTAGTGAAAATCTGGAACATTTCTGTTCCGTCTCGTCAGAAATGGCAACAGGCAATTCCGGTTCATTATCTTTTTACATACTTCACTAAATTTTTATTTTCAGTGTGAAATAAATTGTTAATACTCTTTAACAGTATAAATTATAGCATTCATACTATAAGCTTCCCTGTACGTAGAGAAGTGTTCTTGCACGATAGGGGACTCAGCAGAATATGATGTCGCCTATGTCCTCATCTTATTGTGTCTTGTGGTTCTCTCTTTTAATTTCTTTATTTGTTAATTATTATTATTATTTATCGTGTCTTGTGGATTATATTGTTCTGACAAACATATTCTTGTGCACAAGATATTTTACAGAAATTAGCGTTCTCTTTTATGCTCCCTCATTTTTCTAAGCTGAGTAGATATAGGCCTATTGTTTGTGTTCTAAAAACTAAACCCAATCCTTGGTCATGTGTGAAACAACAATATGGAACTACATCTTTTATTTGCAGAAATTGATTCTTGAGGATACGTCCATTACATTTTTAAAATTCCCTGTTGAGCGAGATGACTAACAGTCACGATTTTCTTCTGTTAAAATTTTAAATTGAGAAGACTCGTGTAGAATATATTTTATATTATTTGAGGATATTAAACATAGTTTGAATCTACATATCATTTTCCCGTATCGTTTCTCTGTTATGGTTTCACCGATCAATATTTATTTAGTTTAAAGTACTGTGGATGAAAAGCATCACGGGGCTTATTATCTGACGGAGTTTACAAGATTGACTGTTTGTCTTCATTTAGCAACATGAAGTTAAGTGTCATTATGTATAACTTTTTCTTGTAGTATACAATTTTGCTTTGAACATCAATATAGTGGATGTAGTAGTATATGTAGTACGTATTGTACAATTATTGCAAGAGATAATATTTGTTCCTCAACAAAACAATTAAGAACGTAAAAATTCAATCCTTTTATTATGCTTCAATCACATGTTTTTAACGAACAGGTTTTTGAAAGACGTAACTCAAGGCCATAAAATGTATGCCATCTTTTGTTAATACATTTATAAAACAAAGATAATTATAAATTATCTCATTAAGATATTTGTACAAACAAGCCAGGGATACGTATTTTGTATTTTGATTTGACTTCTATTCTACCTGTATAGCTTAAAGTCGGCTATAAAAACGATGAAACGGATTAGCAAACAGAGACTTTGGCGGCGATTAAACGTGGCTTGTATATGCAGCTTCCCCCCTCCCTCACATTTTCCCACTTTTTGCCACAGCACGTACTGAACAGATTTCATCGTTCAAACATTAAATATCTGCTTTCCTAGATCATTATGTTTTTCACCACAGCCCAGTGTGCTATCTTATATTAGCATAGTTGAATGTTCTTCTAAGGCGAATTGAATATAATTTTTAAATTGTTAAATGTAATGAATACTTACACTGACACTTACACCGAAACACAGTTTGAATGAAATAAATATCCATATTTTCCAAAGGTTAACTCAAACTAGATCATAAAGCTATTTTGTTAGAGTATCTATCTGGTCTGGTAAGCTGTATTATAATACTAATGGTATTACGTTGAATTAGATTACAATTGTGGCACACTTTTATTGTGAATATTTGGTGATAGAAATAGACTGCTTAGTTTCAGAATGAAATTAAATTCCGATTCTTCTTTTCGCAGCTGATCGGTAAAATGCATTCTTGAATAATAACTTTACTCTGATATATCAAGTATTTCAGAGTCCTCTATGATTGTATTCATTTATTTATCAGATCATAAATCATTCTGTGATCTGAGAATCATTGTATGTCATCAGATTGCCGTGCCATGCTGCAAGTGCTGGGACACTCAAATTTCAAGTACTGTTGTGGAAAAACACTGGCGTACGCAGAGGGAGAATTGATGGAGCTTACAGCCGATGCAGAAAGTTTGAGAAAATAACAATTTTCAGGTGAAATATTAAAGAACTTTTAGTTTATGATCCAACGATTACAATTTTTGTTATTCATCCTGAATCCTGGGTCGTCGAGATCTAGTACTGTGACAAGTTGCAGCCATGGAAAACACTATGAATTGGTATACATGTGTTAGTCGTATTTTTGTCTAGTCTTTAGTCATGGCTTATCTGTTTTGCGTGGGATGATGTCGCCTGTAACTGTCGTTGATAGATGGGTCGGTTGGCATTGCAAACTTTAAGTTTGACTTGGCTGTGTGGTCCGAAGCAAAGTGTCCTTAAACAAGGTTAAAAATGGTGTTTACGAAACATTTTGTTGTGTATTCCAGCCCCGTAGGGAGCAACTATCCAATATCTGCCTGTAGAATTCCAGTCAGATCCGAAAACAAAAATTCTACATACGCCTATGACAGGGAGACAAGTTTATGTCTTACAAGTCTTACCACGCAGTAGATAACATTGATGAGCTCTCATTAATCGTACAGCCATAAACCTACGTATACAGAGAAAGCCAATTGACCTAAGATAAGAAAATATTTAATATCAGTTCTAAGAAAATATATTGTTCAATTAGGTATCAAAATCCTTTCAATTCCAAGTGTATTAAAATTGCACTACATTGTTAAGCTACAATTTACATTCAAAGATTTCATCAATATTTAATTAACAATAATTGTAATAAATATCAAGCAAACTTTTAGATAAAAAATAATTAATTACTACGTGTAGTTTCGTGTCGCTAAGTGTGTTAATTTTCGTGTGTATGTTAAAAGGTTATACTTAACACTAACCTAATGTTTTACTTTACGGAAGCAACATGATCGACCATAGAAAGTGTAAGCTATGGAACTTTTTGAAGAAAATAACTTTTAATTTTTAAGTACTTACAATTAACCCTATATGACAGATAAGCTAACTAACGCGGATTAGATAGACTAATCCTTGATTATTTCATAATTTAATTACAATACGTAATGCTATGGAAGTTTCCCCAAGTGTATGTCACTTCGCTAACAGAGACCAAGTGGTCGAGCGGAATTTCTTTCTCGGATAATTGGGGGCCTCACTTATCGCACCCAAACCCAGAGAGTTCGCAAATTCCGACGTCAGACAAAATACTTACTTGGACCACAGATAAAAGTATTATAAGCTAGTAAAAGTCAAGCCTTCACAGTAAATTTTCAATACAGAGGCATTGAAGCTTCAAGGAATTTCACGTTCTCTCCCTCCGAGGAGTCTGATGACGTCAGGTTAGCCCTCGGCAACGTTGAAATTCAGCGGCGCCATCTCGTATGCTTTTTGTCAGAACAAGTAGAAGTAAGAGTTCGATTGGTGCCTCTCAGAGGAGTTTTTGGAAAATTCTTGCGGAGAGAAGTTCCCAGTTGGAAATCAGCGCAGAGGTTTTCCTTCCTTAGTTCCACATCTGCATATAATATGTTTTTCTGTGATTGAGCTAAATATAGTTTTATTTCTAAGAGATTTATTCCTAACAAGCCTAACCTAATCACGAAAGCATTCCGCGCTCACGTCAGACAATGAAATACGGTACTTAAACAAGAGGTTTCTGGAGTTGCGTGCGATGAGTGATGCCTCGGACGGACACGAGGCCACTAGATTACGTAACGTGTGACGTCATAACATGTAATCTGAGCGTTGCCGATGTGCGAGCAGAATTCCAAGTGAACATGAGCGGGGATGGTATCCTCCGCTAATAATAGTTTCGCAAGGCATCCCATCAGCTGCCTCATTTTCAACATGTTAAACCATTGAAGCATCTACTCAGATGTCCAGCACCGTGGCCGGCCATTCTACATCATGCTTTGTCCTCCAGCTACGGGACGCGCACAGGTTCGAATCTCCTGGGGGAAAGCGTAACAACGTTTTCTGAGATTTCGGCCTGTCCTGATACAAATAAGGTGAATGGTGATTAGATTAGTGCTAGAAAGACTCTCACAAAGGAGAATTCATAGCCAAGCCCAATGTGGAACCCAGGATTGAGACTGGTAAGAAAGCTGAATAACATAAAAAGGAAAAACTGAATGCGGGGCGTGACCTTTCTCTCTTCAACAAATGAAAATTCAAATAAATGTTACATGTTTTATTTGCTAAGAAATTAAATATCTCTTCCAACCAATGGAGAGTTTATCTTACATAGTACCTTAAGGATTTTAGACGGCATTTTTAATCAAACTTTAAAATAAAATAATAAACTATCTTAACATAAATGACTCAAGCTTCTCAAATCAATTTTACCAAAATTTAATTTATAATAAAGGCACCATTACACTTGACTTAATCTCTTATAATAGATCTAAATAAATGGAAGGGGAACACATTTTGGATTCAGCCAATGCAAGTGAGATGAAGCAACGTATGTTAGTGTAAATAAAGGGAAAATGAAGGAAACTAGAACCTCAAACTAATTATAATAAATTTACTGGATGGAAGTACCTCTTCACCCCCATTACATTACCAAATCCTCTTAACCTTAAGGATAACCAAACAGAGGAGGACCAAGAGTCTGCAGGTACCTCCCCTACCTCCAAGTTCCGTGACGTCACTCCCATCTTACACTACAAGGATGCCCTCTCTATATATTAGTGGGAAACTAAAGATTTTGTTTTGTTTTTCGAAGAATTGAAATTTGTTTGTGTTTGTCTTGTGTAGTAGTTGTGGTGTGTAGTTTGTTTATGTTTATATTGTGTAGTAGTTGTGGTGTATTTGTGTGTGTCCTGTGTAGTAGTTGTGCTGTTTAATGTGTTTGTGTTCGTTTTGTGTAGTAATTGTGATGTCTAATGTGTTTATGTTTGTCTTGTGTAGTAGTTCCTCCATTCATATAGGGGGTTAGGCGTAGAAATGTCAAGAAACAGCAATTTAAGGCCATGGATGTTCCCAAGGTAAAATATTCCGGAGGTAAAATAGTCCCCCGTTCGGATATCCGGGTGGGGACTACTTTGGGAGGTCCCTGGACTAAGGATAAGATCTACATTAAGAACAAGGATATTAAATTAGGCACCTGGAATGTTCTGAGCCTTTACCGGCCTGGGGCATTTCAGTGTACAGTTAATGAGATAGTTAAGTATAAATTAGATGTAGTAGCTGTCCAGGAAGTTAGGTGGCCAGGAGAAGGGAATTGTAAAACTAAAAATTATACTTTTTTCTATGGTGGTACTGAAAATCATAATTTTGGAACAGGCTTTTTCATAAATAATAGAATTATCTCGGCTCTTAAAACAGTAGAATTTATTAATGATAGGATATCATATGCAGTTTTACAGGGTAGGTGGTGTAAAATTATTTTAATAAACATACATGCACCAACGGAAGATAAAGATGATAATACTAAAGACGATTTTTATACAGAGTTAGAACAGGTCTTTGATAAATTTTCTCAGTATGATATGAAAATTCTGTTAGGTGACTGTAATGCACAGATTGGCAAGGAAGATACATTTAAACCCACGATTGGTAAAGAAAGTCATCATGAATTAAGTAATCATAATGGTATAAGATTGATTACATTTGCAACCTCAAAGAATTTAATTGTGAAAAGTACCACTTTTAAACATAAAGATATCCATAAATATACCTAGTCTTCTCCAGATGGTAAAACTCCTAATCAGATAGATCATGTTCTCATTAATAAGAGAAGGCATACTAGTATAATTGACGTTCGTACACATAGAGTTGCTGACTGTGCCAGTGACCATTATTTAGTAATTGCTAAATTAAGAGAAAGACTCGCAGTGATAAATCATAAGCAACAAAATCTAAAAGTTCTAAAATTTAATACAGGAAAATTTGCTGATGAAGGGATTAAGAAAGATTACCAAATTAAACTGTCAAATAGATTTTATGTTTTGCAGGATTTAAATGATGATGAAAATATAAATGAAACAGACGTAAATAAAAATTGGGAGCACATACGTAATGCAATAGAATCAGCAGCAAAAGAAAGTATAGGATACCATAAACCGAGAAAAAGTAAGCCATGGTTTGATAATGAATGTCATAATCTAATAGAAATAAGAAATCAGGCTAGACTTAGGCAGTGACGTGCACTGAGGAGTAGCTAGTCTAGCAGAGATAGATCAATCAATCTCACATCTCGAATTACATTCAAATCACAATATTTATTGTCTTGTTAAAGCCACCACAGCTCATATGCAACACCTTTTTTTCCACGCTCTTCTCGTCCATCGGTGTTCTCCGCGGGCAAAGCTGGCTGGATACCCTAGCTCGCTCTTCTTCAGCCAGGCCAGTTTCCAGGTAGAAACGGCCGTCCGAAAGAAAAGGAAGATTTCTACCTCTACCTCCCTTGCCCCTCTCCCCGCTGCAATGGTTGAAAGCCCGTGCTTTCAGGTCCCCCAGTCTATCTCCTATAAGACAGATAGGGGATTGCTTTCTCATAGATTTTTTTGTAAATCTTCTAAAGAACTCAGGGGAAAATTTTCTGCAGTTCTCTGTATTTACACAACATTTTACACGTTGTACAATATGTATGTATAATATGGGATGTAGTTTTATTATTTATGAAATGGGAACGTGTTATGTGCAGACAATAATGTTATGCTTTCTTTCTCTTTTTTTTTTTTTTTTTTTCAAGTATGGAATATATAATGATTAAATTACAAATATGTGCTCGGGCTCTCTCTCGCTCTCGTTTTAGTAGTGTTTTATTTAAATATACTACTCTTGGCCTCTAACAGTCATAAATACGGATGTATTTATTTGGGCAACAGAACGCGCGTTCATATTGTTGTTGGATTGGTTTATTTTATTTCGCTTTTCTGCCACATTTGGTTATTGCGAAAATGAGGATGAGTGATGATATGATGAAATTGATGAAGGGACCTCATATGAACAATCCAGGCCAGGATTCGAACCCGTGATGAGTGCGCATTCTTGTCCTATGTGTTGTACTCCGCAGTGAATAATGAAATAATTTGGAATGAAAAATGTATCTCAGAACTCAAAAAGCCAAATGAATATTATTGAAGAAACTACAAAAAAATGTGTTTTGTTTCCTGTTTTGTTTCTGTGCATAAAGTGGACTTAAAACGCCAAATCAACCAACCGTGGGGGAGTGGTTATCACAGCGCGCTACGACACCAGGAGTTCCGGGTTCGAAACCCGTCCTGAGCATGGGTGTTCTTTGTGTTTGTACCTTCATTAATTTTATCGTATCATCTTCGCAATTAACCAAATGTGACAAAAAAGCAACGATAAGTAACAAAAATGAAATCAAATCCTTGATTGATTGCTCGATTTGGTTTATTTTACTTCGTCTTTTCGCCACTTTTGGCTAATCGCGAAGATGATACGATAAAATTGATGAAGGGACACACACAAAGAATACCCATGGCCAAGCTGAGATTCTAACCCAGGATCTCTGGCTTAGTAGTAAAATCAAATCGTTTTTTATTTTTGAATGTGGGTGTGGTTTACGTGTACTTTTTTTAGTACTCATTCATCATTTTGTAATCTTTTCCTGTTATTGACATTCTTTTTTTAGGAATACTGGGCCCTAAAGGGGGGAGGGGTGTGACCCACACCAACCCCACCCCCTTGAGCACGCCACTGACTGCTACCCCAAGTGTCGACGTCACCGCACGTCACTGGACTTAGGTGGTTAATAAATCTTATGATACAAATCTAAACAATTATAATAGAAGAAACGAGAAGTTAACAGCACGTTTAGAAGTAAAAAAAGAGATTACTTGAAAAGCAAAATTAACGAAAATGAAACAAACAGCAAATATAAAAATATCAGAGATTTATATAGAGGTGTAAATGAGTTTAGAATCGGGTGGCAACCTAAAGTGAACTTGATAAAAGATAAAGACGGTGATTTTCTAGCTGACCCAAGTGATAATCTAAATAGTTGGAAGAACTACTTTAATGACCTTTTAAATGTCCATGTAGGAGATAAATCAGAAGTGAATGAAGTACACACAGCAGAACCTTTAGTTCCAGAACCTAACTTGACTGAAGTTAAAGATGCTATTAAAAGGCTAAAGAATAACAAAGCACCTGATTTAATACCAGCTGAATTAATTAAATATGGTAGAAATTCATTAATATGTCAAATTCATAAATTAATTTGTTTAATATGGAATAAAGAAGAAATCCCTCAACAGTGGAAAGAATCCATAATTGTTCCTGTGTTTAAAAAAGGTGATAAAATGAACTGCAATAATTACCGTTTAATTTCTCTACTCTCAACAACATATAAAATATTATCAAACATTATTTTAACAAGACTAACCCCATATGCTAATGAAATTATAGGTGATTATCAATGTGGGTTTAAACGTAACAGATTAATTAGAGATCAAATTTTTTACATCAGACAGACACTTGAAAAAAGTGGGAATATAATCAAAATGTCCATCAGCTATTCATTGATTTCAAAAAAGCATATGATTCGGTCAAAAGAGATAAATTGTATAATATATTAGTAGAGTTTGGAATACCTAAGAAGCTTGTTAGTATGATGAAAATATGCACCAGTGAGACAGAAAGTAAAATTCGTGTGGGTATTAATATGTCTGACAAATTTACAATTCATGATGGGTTAAAACAAGGAGATGCATTATCTCCATTGCTCTTTAATTTTGCCTTAGAATATACTGTTAGGAAGGTAAAAGAAACTAAAGGACTAAAATTAAATGGTGTGACTCAGTTGTTAGCATATGCAGGTGATGTAGACTTACTGGGGGATGATGAGATTACAATTAAGAATAATGCTAAAATATTTTTCAAAACTGCTAAAGAGATAGGTTTTGAAGTTAACAAAGAGAAAACTAAATATATGCTTACAGGCCGAAACCAAGTGTTAGGTAATAATCAAAACCTAATTATTGATAACAACTCGTTTGAACCAGTTTCCAAATTCAAATACTTAGGAGTAATATTAACAAATGAAAATTACATTAAAGAGGAAATAAAAAGTAGGCTTAATTCAGGAAATGCATGTTACTTCTCTCTTCATAAACTTTTGTCTTCTCGTTTAATATCTAAGAAACTAAAAGTTAAAATATACAAAACAGTAATTTTGCCCTTAGTATTATATGGATGTGAAACTTGGTCCCTTACATTGAAAGAGGAACATAAATTGAGAGTATTGAAAATAAGATCCTTTGGACCTAAGAGGGATGAGGAGACAGGTGAGTGGAGAAGGTTACATAATTTAGAACTACATAATTTGTATTCATGTCCAGATATTATTAGAATAATTAAATCAAGAAGACTTAGGTGGGCAGGCTATGTGGCACGAATGGGAGAGGAAAGAGGAGTTTACAGGATTCTTGTTGGGAAACCTGATGGTAAGGGACCTGTAGGAAGGCCAAGACGAAGATTGAGGGACAACGTTGAGATGGACCTAAAGGAAATCGGTAGGGATGGAAAAGAGTATATAGATCTTGCTCAAGATAGGGACAAATGGAAGGCCTGTGTTTCTGCAGCCATGAACCTTCGGGTTTAAGAAGGCTAGAGAGTTAGTTAGTTAGTTAGTATTTGACCGCTGGCCGAAGCTACGAGTCAGTAGCGTAACCCAGTCATGGAAACCTACAACAACGTATGGGTGTTCGTCGTGCTGACCATGCCTTAACTGGTTGGATGATCTTCCACCTCGTCAGGTGGGAGTGAAGCCAGCAGTCGGTAGGTGAACACCCTGCTGTTACGGTTTTGCACCCCCCGATCTAACTGAAGACTAAACCAAATACTCCCCTACCCCGATGTAAAATTTCCCACTTCAAGCCTGGTGATATGCTAGTGTGTAATGATAAACAAATACTGATTATAGAAGCTAAATACTTTGTTTTAATACGGTTCTGAGATTACGGTTACAGACTTAAGATAATGCTTTTTATTTGGTGAAAAAAGTAGGATGTGTTCAAGTTTGTATTCGTTCAAAAAGCGAAACATCAATGATAAATCTCGGATTGTTCTCTTAAATAACACGAGGAAATTAAGAGTAGCAAATAACATTTGAAAGAACGCGTCGAAAACATTATCCTCAGCCGTAAAAGCCTCGGTGAGAAAGAATCTGTAGACACAGCTAAAGACAATGCGGAAAAAATGCCGTACCGCGACTTTAGCATATATTTCGTTGTCGAATGGGTGAATTTAGGAAGTTACATTCGTCACGGCTGACTGTTCTCTCGTTAAGTTTCCAGACGTAAGAAGGGGAGGGGGATGCTACATTGTTTCCTCCCACCTCCATGGAAAATGGGAAATTGCATGACTGTGAAGGTCGGAAGTATTTTGCCTCGACGGAGGAACTTTTTCAAGGGGACAGACAGACTTGCCTCTGGTGAGGGAGGCTTTGTGCGGGGCGAATTGCACAGAAAATCTTCGAAATATTTGAAATTCATCACGAAAATAAGGACGAAAGCCATTACTAATAGTTAGATTTTCAAAATGTTTATTTTTGTCTCGCTTTTTCGCTTTTTCGCTATTCCGTCCTTGTCAACTATTCTAATATACATCAGAAAAAATAGAAAGATATTGATGAACAAATGGAGTATTATACAGGGTGATCCATATTTAATGTACCAACTTCAAATTACGATGGAAAGACGGTGAGTATTTGTAATAACTTTGTATGGATATGCAATACAAGTATACACATATGCATTTAATACAGTGTATATTTTGAACAATACAGACATCAGTGCACCTTGAAAATAATGTCCTTTTCTTTTCGTATGTAGTACTCCTTCTGCTTGGATGAACCACTACTCTCATCTCATCTTCTGTCTTCGATTCTCGACTCCACTGCACTCTTTTCATCTCCTCTTTCAGCTTCTACTTTTTTCTATTCTCCTAACGTCTTTCTCCTATCCCCATTTTTCCAACGCATCTTTTTTATCCATTCTTCTTATTATTTCCTCTCTAGACTTCTATCCTCTATTTTTCTTCCCACATTTACTTTTCCTCTTCCCCTTTTGCCTCCTCTGTTCCACCGCCCTCCTCCATTTTCTCATATATTATTTTCGTTTGTATAGACTCATCAGTAGACCCCGGATTTTTATGTAATATCAAAGTACTAAATATGTAACATAAAACTTATGCAAAATCATGTCAGATATATATAATATGTATCTAGAAAGGAATATAATATGTAATTACATACAAATCCGGGCTCTTAATCAGCGATTAAATAGTAGAAAATAGATTTTGTTGAAGTAAAATAACTATATTTCTTTCATGAAATATCTAGTTAATTGCGATATACTACTACTAACATTTATAATGTTTTGAAATACATAACACTTAGTTTTATACCTTTGGCGTATTTCACACATATCTATTTTGTATTCGTGCGTTTACAGTTGAGTAAAGCAAACCTTATGTGTATAGCAAAACCTGACAAAAGACAATTGCCTCGTTTCCTTCATGAGCATTCGGTGTTCAACCCCGAAGGCGAGAAGAGCCAAGAATCCTGGATTAATTTAGCTACAAATGACCAAACGCACGTCTGCTAGAGATGACATTTAACTAAATTGCTTCCTGTACTTCAAGGCATTGAAACTAAGACGTGGTCTCCTTGTAGAGGGATTTCCTTTGAGAGGTTAAATAGACTCACAGGGACAACGCACTTCGCAGTTGGAATGCTTCGTCCCGGGGGCGACCACAGAGAGGGAGTTGCAAGTCAAAGTTTGTCTGGTACATGAAATTGTTTCTGCAATCTCATAGCGACAGAATTACCTGATCTTGTCATTAGGAAAGATACCTGAACCGAATATTTCCATAAGAATGCCTTTGTAGTGGAAGCAAAATATGTACACGCTGGCGCGAAAGTTGGTTGTAGAAATCTATAGATAGAGTGTCTTGTATTAGTATCACATTTTTTGAATTTTAAATATTTGTTGTGCCGTGTGACAAGAGCTGGGAGCTCAGAGAAATGTTGTATCGTAAATCATTTAATGCGGATTGTACCTCTATGTAACCTCTTCTACAGCGTCTCTTAAAAGTCTTAGGGCAGTGATATTTTATGCTAGGCAACCCAACTTACACAAGGCGTTGGTGGGTTGCGTATAGAGTTAGGCTCAAATTCATGGTTATCATACCTTAATCGAAACCTAACTTATTTTAATTTGGGATATCAACCATAGAAGGATATTTATTACTTTTCTCCTCACAGGAGGCTAACAAAAATAATTTCAACTTGTAAATTTATATAAACCTTATTTTGGGGAGAGGGGCAAGTGCTCATTCATTGAAACTGATGAAATAGCACTTACAATGGAGACAGACCAATGCCAACCTGCAATGGCCGGTTGTAAAATCATGAATAGAAAACATTGTGTGCCTCACTGTGAAATACAGAGTGTCCCAAAATAAAGTTTACACTCTTCTAACTTTGTGCTGGTCGTGTTTCTAGCTGGTTCCTTACTTCCATTGTTATGTCTGGCTCGTTCTGTTCCCAACCATTTTGGGGGTATGTGGCTCGATGGGTGTAAACAAACTCAGTAAAAGCTGTAGGAGTAACATCGCTCTCCCGAAGCAACGTTGCCAAGCGTACGTCTATTTTTGCCAGTTGTATACTGACCTGTAGGTGGTCGTTCCGGAAACTTTAATGTACAGGACCACGTGTGCAGTTGTTCCATTAACCACCGTTGATTTCTAGTGCTGAAGATATTGTTTTACAATACGTTTGGAAAACATATGGTGTATGCAACACTAATTTATTTCGTCCGCAAACAGAGTTCTGGGCCTTGTGACCCGAAAATTTCCGATGCCAGTCGAAGAAAGTTCAACTGATAGCTGATTCGCTGTTTTCAAGCCGCCAGCTAGAAATGCGGCTAGTGTGATAACAAAGAAACTATTAAAGATGATTTGTCTGGACTTTTTGAATTTGAAGTTGCAATGTATGCGTTGAGTGCATGTAGGCATTCTGTTGCTTTTAGTTACGTTACAGCCTACCATTAGTGTACACAAAATGGCAAAGGCGAACAATTTCTGTTTTGAGCAACGTAAGAAGTGGCCAATATGAACGCAGATCACCAGATTTAACATCGTTAGATTTCAAACTGTGAGGAAAGTATGAAAAACGATGTGTACACTGAATGGCATGCGATTGAGACCCTTTCCCGTGGAGACCACATCTGTTGTTTGTCGATCTGTTGCTTTTGTCTACAGCGTTGCTGAATGTGTATTGAAGCCGATTGCGCATCTATAAGGTACTACGTGACACCAAATAAAGTTCATACTTGCTGTTAGTAATGTTCCTGTTATTAACGTTCAAAGTGTGTAAACACTATTTAGGACACTCTGTGTTAAAGCAACTATGGGGTGTGTGTTTATGTGTGAATAACATGATAAACAGCCGGTCTCCTTGGAGGAATGGCAAACGTAAAGTAATAGAAAGCTAAGGGTATCAGGTTCGAATCCTGTTCAAGAAATGGAATGCATTTGTCCGTTTGTCCATTTCATCATTCATTCTTATCGCCACGATTAACAGATGATATTGAAAATTGGCATCAAACAAAATATACAAAAATAAAAACACTATAAATAATAAGACTAAAATTCTAAAAAAATATATTTTATTCTAGATATTCATTTGCTTGCAGATTTTATTTTTTAAAATGATACCAACACAAAGAAATACCTTACATGAGGTTATAGAGAAGACAGTGTCTTTTCTAGTAGAAATCTTCGAAATAAACCCAATTTACTTCACAATTTACTTACAATATACAGCCTACTTAATTCAACTCTTTAAAGCTTGACTCGCCAGATGGTTGAACATACAAACCGTTCTACACAAGTACCCTTTAGATGAAACCTATTAGAAGAATAACTTTCTATTGAACAATTCTTAATTTTATCTTTTTAAATAGAAAATACAAGTAAAATACCCTTCATATAAATGAATTATAATATAGTAGAATGACATTTAAAATTATGAAATGAAGCATACTTGAACGTTCACTTTTAACGATAGGTACTTACGTGCAAGGCACAAGATTTGCATGTCTGATATTATTCAATGAATCACATCTGGAACGTTGCATTTTTAGTCCTAAATTGTTTCGAAATATTTATCTCTTTGGGCACATTCGTTCCCTTCTTCAATTGCGTCGTTACGTCTGGTGCCTCAATCGCCCAAGACACGCGAGGAAATCATTACAAAGAAGACTGACCAACGGCATCTTGAACGAAGTTTATCACCCTTGTGAATGCATGGGAAAGCTCATAAGGTTATCTTTTATATACTTACATTCAACACGCAACTCGCTGTTTTATTAGATGTAGAGTTTTACTTGAGATAATGCTTGCTTCTTGGAACAGAACATTATGCTTTAACTTGGAAGTATCTAATCAAAGTTATTTTCTTTTAGCATGTACTGTATTTGTATCTTGTTATGTTTAATTACATTTTCCGAGATGCAAATGTTAAACGTTCTGCTCATAATTTAAACTGTATATAATTTAAGAGATAAGAAAAGTAACAGCAGGGGATGCACAGGCTACTCAAAGGGCCAAAGTAGAATAATTATTTCTTTTCAAAATAATGAGAAAACTATTTTTCTTTTTTGTGATTTATGCCACTCGTAATTTACTAAGGCAAAGGAAATGAAAGATTACTTAGTGTGAAATAGTAGTGCAAAGTTGTTTATCCACATTGTCTGCTAAGGTTAGCTTATCTACAGTTTAAATTGCGGTTCGAACTATTTTGTACGGCACTAGAATATGTACTTGAGAAACATTTCATAAATTCTCCCTTCCAGATATTAATACCCACCAACAATGTACCCTAACTTTTCTTTTTAAAGAATCTGTTATTTACTGATTTCAACTAGCACTCCAGCATGAATCACGATAACAAATTTAATAATAATAATAATAACACGACTTATTGTTGGATTGGCTTGGGACTCACGGCCCTATCGTAAGTTGACGCAACTACAGGAAGAGATTTTGATTTCTCCCAGGTGACAGTGCCTCGTTAACCTGAAAGAATTTAGTTTCCTTTCTACTAAATGGAGAAGAGATTATACCTTTCGAAACATCTTACCCAACTACAGGGATAGTGAGAGAATTATTGTCCAATATAGAACGATGACGTCAGGTCCGGATTTCCCAATAGGCCTCATAGGCCCGGGCCTAGAGCGGCACGTTGTTAGGGGCGGCACTATTGTTTGTTTCAAACCCTGGAATGGCACCTAAAAATTCTATGCTTAAATGTACCTATACGTCCCATAGACGTACACCTCCAAAAAAAAGTTACTGTACCCTCTATAAATGATTTATTTCTATCTTTTCCATACTTTTCTCAACTAAAATAATCAAAGGCTGCATTTTAGAAAGTTTTATTTTTAATGAATATAAATAACATAATTACAATAATAATTATTTTAAACTCAAACACTTTCAACACTTATAAGCTAGGTCCCACCAAAAAAAGTCATAATATATACGAATGTAATGAACAAATAAAGATTATACTTAGGTATAAGACAAACCCTTTAACTAGAAAATGAATGTAAAAGTATCAATGAACAATAAATGGACTAAAATTTTCTCTCTTTCACTAACAAACAGTCAGTGAGACTAGCCACAATAACTAGAAAAGAACTTCACGAATATAAATCTTTACTCCCCCTTCCACTTCCAGAACGGTGAATAGGTCCAAACAAATCTGTCTTTAAATTATAATTTTTTACAAACTTGGCTAACGTTGAAAGAGTGCTCTCCACAAATAGGCTTCTTGCAGTTACAGCAGATTATTTTGCACGTCCTTCTCTTTTTATTCGAGCAGTAAGTACAGTACTGCCTCTTTTCAGATTTCGCTACAGGTTGTATCACAACAGGTGGATCCACAACGCCAAGGCACTTTTGTATGCTGCTTCTTAGGGTGTGAGGCATATGTGGCTGTTTCATTCGTTCCTTCATCCAGGGAAACGTTAGTTGATCTGCCAATTTGACGAGGAACTGAAATCTCGACAAAGGCTTTGCGTCGTCATCCTATTTCTTTTTCTTGTAAAAGTTGAGCAAATATATAATATAAGAGTTGTAGCATGCAATATTGAGCATGTTGGAAAACAGGTTCATTGGCCACCACCGTGTTTTTCGTATGCAAGAAGTATTCGTGACACACTGGTCGAAGTCATCAGCTGCTCCTTTTGTTTGATTATAACACAGAATTATCTCAGGCTTCATACTGTTTTCATTTATTGTATCATCGTCATGCATTGTGGAAATGAGTGTGACCAGTTGTTTGATGCGTGGAGTAATCAAACTGTTGCCAGATCATCATGAAAAAGATAAAGCAACGACTGAGCAGATCGTGAAAGATAATTGGGGTCCACAAACTCCTAAGGAAACTCGGGTTTATTTTTCTTCGTCGTCCCAATCATTGTGAGGTCTCTATCCGCCAGTTTCTTAGCTAACTAGATGCTGGAAAACCAATTATCCATTGTTATATTACAACTTGAATTTTGGATGATGTCGGTTAGTTTCTCGACAAAGTAATGTGCTGCAGGCGTGCCTGAAGGTGTAGTTCCTTTACCAAGATACGGGTAAAGGACCATGTAATTCGTTCCTTGGGCGCAAAGCATCACAATTTTTATTCCATACTTCGCTGGTTTGTTTGAGATGTACATTTTGAATCCGACTCGTCCTCGAAATGGCACTAGCTGCTCATCAATTGTCATGTAGACACTTGGCTCATAATTAGATATGCATTACTAGGGACATTGAATTTTCGCGATGCGCGAAATCACGAAATGTGAAAAAAGATGCAATTTTGAACATTCTGCACGTAACTACACCCCCAATGATGAAATATGCACGAGTTTTATTCGCGAAGTAATACGAAATGTGTGCTTTTCCACGAAATGAACGCTTTTTCGTGAAATAACCGTGAAATATCA
This sequence comes from Lepisma saccharinum, assembly GCF_977018435.1. NCBI lineage: Eukaryota > Metazoa > Arthropoda > Insecta > Zygentoma > Lepismatidae > Lepisma > Lepisma saccharinum. Next base: position 19,830,076 of record NC_139255.1, read on the forward strand.
TCAAATTAAGAAGAAAACACGCAAAAACCGGCAATCGAGGTTGTCCGCGCAAACTGTCGATTTGTAACGAAACGTTTGCGTACAGTTTCCTACCACTTGCAGCTGAAGAACGTTTTATCCTTGATCACATCAGGAAGACGCTGCAAATTGGGATTTTACATGCACATAATCTCAGTTCGAAAATTTCGCTCCCTGTCAAGCTGCATTCCTTTCTTCCCCCGAATGTCTACTCAACTTCCAGTTTCAGTTTCATTGAACTGCTAGCTGTAGCAGCGATAAGATTAGTCTGTTCCCGCACATGAAGGGAAACAATGGTGTCATTTGTGTTCAGTCATGAATGAATTTTGTTTATCATCATGTGATTTTCAACATGTGGTTGTGTATGTGCAGTAGTGATTATTTTATTTGTTGGACAGCTAGGACATCCTTTAAATACATACATTGAATAAATCACTTTAGATATGCAATTTAGAAGTAAAGTGATTTTGTGTTGATGTTTTCTTTTTGGTTGGACAGCTAAGTACTTGTGTATGTGTACAGTATATAAAAATGAAGTAGTTTATCAATTTATAGCTCATTTGTATGTTGTTTCCTCTCATAATGAAAAAGTGTGTCATTTTTTTCCACCGCTGGTATATACCGCTGGCCTAACATTTTATTTACCGCTCTCCTCAGTTTTTATTTACCATAAATTTGTCTCCCTATGCATTACTCAATCAGCATGTTCCATATATCCCGTACGGATGCAAACTTATCAGTTCTATTCCTTTCCTCAGGTGTTTCTCGAGAATCAAAACGAAGAGTGTTGAGCAAGATGTCATGTCTCTTCACCAAATTCCTTTGTGTCGTGTAAGGTTTCTAACTTCATATGGTTGTCTTTCTTGGCCCCTGCGAGAATTATCACACCGAGAAGTGCTCTCAGATCAATCAATGAAACGTCCTTCAAAACACAAGCATTCTTGTTTATATGAGACTCCCTTTGCCTTGCAATTTCCTCATTTGTGTTGTGTAGGATCATGTCCAACATCGTTGAGGTAAAAAAGAGGTTGAAATATTCAACAGGGTCAGAAACATCTACAGCTTTGTTTTTGGTTTTTCGTTTGACATGTAGAATGTTTTTAGCTGCGGGTTTTCCAGATGTGTTAGAAATTGGAACAGTTTCCAAGGAAACCCGTTACGCTCGAACATATCGTCAAATTCAGGTTTTAGCCATTTGTTGGTTGACTGGTCAGCATTCCCTTGGACAGACCTCTTCCTCTTTTTACCTGACTTTGGAGGTTGTTTTTCAGGTACTGACTTTTGCTTGACTTCAGCTCATGACGAACTTGGCTCGGAAACAGCTGAAGGTTGAGATGATTCTCTTGCTAATTGAATTATGGTCTTCTCGATATCTTTTTGTTCTGAGGAATGTTCATATTTTGGGTCCAAGTCGGTATCGTCAGGATCCTCAGGAAAGGCATCTTGATCCACTTCAATTTCCTGTTCAACCTCGCTGCAATCGGATTCATCTAAGTGAAGTTGCAGTTCTTGTAAAATCTCCTCTTCGGTAGTGAAGGTTTCGATTGTGTCTGTGCCCTACATCTGGAACAGTAAGGTAGGTAACTATGTAATGCTAAACTCATCAATGGTTCCAACACGCCTGGCTAACGTAGGAACACTACCTCCTAAATGGTACCAATATGCCTGGTAGGCGTACAAACATTTACGTTAAATGGTATCAATACGTCTCACAAGCGTAGTAGGTTTTGGAAAATACAAAACACTGACCTTGAAGTGAACTTCTCGGCAATTTGACGAATATTGACTTCCAACGAAAGCTTCAGTTAAGGCATACCTGAGAGGTGGAAATAAGGTTCCTCCCCGAAACAAAATGACCGCTGTTCTTCACTGAACTACGTCTCTATATATAGTATTCGTGTTTGTACATTTTACATTGGCCTGCCTCGTTGCTCGTTCTCACTGTCGGTTGAGGAACACGTTCTATGGCACACTTATTCTGCTGCAGGAATGCCTTTTTATTGCGAAATCCACTTTTCCCCATTTCACGGGCACGGGGGGAATTTTTTTCTAAATATCGGCATGCACCGTTCTTCCACCACACTCATGCGCTAGCCTCTCCCGGTCTTCAACCAAATTCTGCTTTTTGTATTAAAAAGGAGGCTAAGTCCTTCGTTACTAACTACATGTCACAACGTAGGACAGAAGCCTGATTTCTCGTAGGACCTAAGGGCCGGTGGGCATCGTTTCGTAGCTTCTCCTGTCCAGAAATATATAGGGAAGCCTTGATTCTTTGCTTTCTGCGCTTACGTCCGAGGAGCGGTCTGTTTTTTGCCGAAATGTGGCATGCCATTGTTGCCAACCACGTTTCACACCAGCGATCGCAAATCTCTTAGAAATTCACCATTTACATATCCAATTATACTTCATATTCCGTGATTGAAAACCTTCCTTGAATCACGATCAGCATAAGTTCAGTGTATAAGAGTATTAATATTGTGTTTAGGGGTAGTTAAGTTTGTTAATGATAACCAGGTATTTGTTATTAAGGGGGAACCTTGATATTGTATGAGAGATATGTGTGTTATTTCATTGATAAAGGGGGAACATTTGTGTCCAGTGAAATAGTGTATTGGGGTGGTAATTAATTAATATAACTGTACATAACATGGAAATAAAATACAAGAAGATGGCAGATTTAGTTCGTCGGTGTGTGCGTGTTTGCATGGAGGAGTCCCTAGACGGCAGCACCGGACAGTAAGGAAATCTTTGTGGTCACTACGAGCAACAGCCCCAGGAACGCTTTCAGCAGTGTCATGGATCCAAGAGGGTCTATTTGCCCCCCTTTAGATTCGGTGGTCACCCCAAAGGAGAGGATGACGCCAGAAGATGTGGCAATCCCAGAATCAAAGGTGACCGTACGAAGACGATGATATGAGCGGGAGCCGACAGTTGGTGTAATGCAGCGGAGATATGCAGAAGTAGTTGCGGGGAGTTATCGTAAAACTTAAGATATAAAGAAGTACGTCTCCGATTGGCTTGGAACTGTTACGTATGTGTTTGAGTGGCCGTGGACTGTGATACCGTACGGCCGTTTAACGCTGCACTGACCGTAGCCTTAGTGTCGGTACCCGGGCTTCTTTCCCCATGCTGTCGGGACTCAACCCGAGGACCCCACCGTTATCCTGTGACCCTGCACACGGACCAGCGCTGGACGCAGGTCGGCATACATACATCGCCCAGGCAAAGGTAGGATTGTGGCCACCACCCCTACATCAGTGATTTAGTGAAACACAGAATGATAGCGCTCAACACTATTGTGGGCCCAGGGGGAAATATGTTGGGGTACGTTGTCCAACGTAGATGGTAGCTGTGTGTGTGTGTGTGTGTGTGATAGTAGGTTGTTTTACGTGTGTGTGTATATATATATTGTGTTTTGTGGTGTATAGTATTTTCGTATGTGTATATAATATATGTATAAAGCCGACGATTTGCTTTTTTTCCAAGCCTCTTCTAGTGCAAAGCTCGTGGGCATTGGCTGGCGACTTGGTGAGGTAGGCGGGTATATGAAAATTTATTTCAACTCTGGCGACTTTTCGCTTTAGAATTCATGCTCTACCTGCGCGTCTACTGAGCTACAGTCGCCGCCGTGCAACACAACGTATAGGTACTGTTCTATGGTTAAATTTATAAGGAATGCCTAATTCTCGGATTGCCTCTTTTTTTTCTCCGAACAGACCAATTGAATGGCTGTAAATATAAAATAACGAAGAATATTTCTTAAGAGAGATATGCTAGCAGGGCTCGGAACTACTTTACTAATTTGTTTTTCTAATTACCGACGTTGTTGTTTCGAATGTACAGTATTGTGCTGAGCCGGGTCGGCGATTGCGCCAAGAAGGTGGAGCCTGCCGCTTGCTTTTGAAAGACAACACCGGCTTGGCTGCGTTCCTTGTTACTGCTGGCATTGGCCGCATATCAAAAGCATGTGATTCGCTTTGAATTGTTGAAAATTAAACTGTCGGCGCAAGCATTATTAAAGGTGTTTCGCATTGTACTATTCTACTGTTAGTTGCTCGAGAATATTATTCAAGAAGTAGGTGGTGTGTCGCGTCTCGTGTGTGTCAGTGTCCGACGTAAGCTTGTTGGGGTAAGTTTGAAACGTCATTATGCTCATTACGAGTGATCAATGAGTAAGACTCAGTGGGTTACAATACGAAAAGAGAAAAGCGGAGAAAGATGAAAAGCAGGAAGCATTTCTGAAGAAGGTTCCGAAAATCAGTTTTTTTTAATACAGAAATGTAATTAGGAAAAATTCGAGGAAAGTGCCATTGATGAGCCCAGTGTGTGTTCTGTCAATTCTACAGATGTTTCTCATGCATCCGACACCGGCATCAGTCATCAGTGGCGGATCACCTAATGATTCTTCAGTTGCAATGGCGAACTCTGGTAAACGTGAAACTAGTGGCAGAGTTAGCGTAAGTGTTATGGTATGGTATGTTGCATGATGGTACGTACCTATCACTTAAATAATGTAAAACTAAAAGTTATCTCTGAAAACAAGGTAAATATTAAAATGAAATTTATATAATGTATGTCATATCGCTGTGTTACATTTTTTGTATGTATCTATCATTTAATTAATACTGCATGCCGTTAATATTAAAAAATAGTAATACAGAAAATAATGATTTTTTTTCATTATTGATAAACTGAACTGGGGGCTTCAGAACTTATTTGACTTAGGGGCGGCAAAGAGGTAAACCCGACCCTGGATGACGAAATGTTGTTAGAGCTAATCATATATATTTGTTTTCTTTTTCAACATTAAACCTTTCTTTCAGCATGAAAAAAAATATATTGTCATATTACAGTTGATACTTTCTACAAGTAACAACAGGCTTCATCTTGCTTGAGGTGCATACTTCCATACGTCAGATGCATATTTCTAGAGTATTAGTCTATCTTTGTGTCGCAAAGCTCTTTCGTATGACATAAAAGGCTGCGAGAAAAACGAGAGTTGCAAGTTAATAAGATGCAAATGAGGCTTTCGGCACGTACCCCTTGTCCTTTTATGCAGCTCACACACAGTGCCTGATATACCTTTCGGGATGGAGGACAGGGATCAATACTCTCAAAGGATAACATCGCATGGGAAACGACGAAAAGTTCCAAGTTGTCACCCACGCGCCCATATACTGGTCGTTACGTAAAGCGACAGTGGAAGGCTGTGTTCGAAAGAAAAAAGTCGAGCACGAAATTATAGATTCTGGGTCAATTTGATACATCGGAAGGTGGCGTAAGGCGATGTCTCCACATCCAAATGTTGCATTGAAAATTCTCCCCCAGTTTTCTGGAGGTAGCAATTTCTTCTGTCGTGGACGATGCTTATGAGGGCGAAACGAGTTGGCAATCTTCTTTCCCTCCTTCAATTTACTATCTATATGTCTTTTGTTTTCAATTTCCAAGGAAGCAACTAAAACTTATTAATGGATTTCTTCCGTCAAATTGGTTGGGTGATCGCTTCCAAGAATCGTCCACATGGTGTCACGGAAATTGATTTCAGAAACTTTTCTTTCTGATATGAAGGGTCTCTCAGGACCTTTCAAGGGGTTAAATGTTGTAAGAAATATCAGAATGACTTTTCATAGACTCTGCAATTTTTGAGGTAGAAGTGGAATATAAGTTCCCTTTTTAAAATATGAAAGAATTTCAACATGAAGCTCTGCACTGTTTTTCAGTTATTACATATTTTAAATGCAGTGCATTTTCTGACATCTCCTCCCACATCACAAAATTCTAATTCCTTTTCATTCTTCTTGCTCGGGATTAAAATACAGAGGCAGAAAATCTAAAAAAGAAAATAATAAAGGATTCTAATTATAAAATGGTTTCAATTGATATGTATACTTTCGTTCAGGGTCAGTCGGAAAACACAAAGCACAATCAGCAGTGGCGGCGATTGGGTTCCAAATCTCGGGGATGTAGAGTGTCAAAATTTTGGGAAAGCACAGTTTACTTTCCCTTGGTAGATAAGGTTTAGCATAGTGAGGGGGGAAAAATGGCAAAAAGAGGGTGGCAACTGCCCCCCCAAACCCCACACGCCCACCACCAATCGCCGCCACTGCCCATCAGGTACACTTTAGTTTTTTTTAAATGGTCAACCTTGGTATTTTTAGCCGGATCCTGTGGCCGAGTGGTTAGCACATCGCGCTGCGACGCCAAGGGTCCCAGGTTCAAATCCCACTAGAGCTTGGTTGTTTGTGAATGTCCGTTCATCAATTTCATCATTTCATCACTCATCCCCATCTTCGCAAATTAGCCAAGAGGCACAAAACGCGAAGTAAAATAAACTAAATCAATCAATCAAACAACCTGTTATTTTTAAAACCTGTAACTTTTATTTGCCGCATTATCTTTATCTTTCTCCCACTACCAATTATTTTTTTAATTTTAATTTTAAAATAAATAAAATTAAAATAAGGTAAAAAAATGTTCACGTTGTTGCTGATCCTACATAGAGAAAAAGGTTGGATACGAATGGTTCAAATTCTAGACACATATGCAGATCATTTATGTATATTGAATTGAATTGAAATTTCTTTCTTTAAGTGTTGTGAACTGATTTACACGTTTATACAACACCGTGTATTTAACATACATGCATAAAACTATTTTTACAGAGTTAGGTTAGCTACATAAAAGAGGCTTATACACATTCAATATATAAGTCACAAAATATAGAAAAAGAGATAAATAAAAGTCCAAAAAAATTATTGTTCTTAAAATAGCCTATATTCTTTGCCGAATTTCATTTCTATACAGTGGGACATATAACTCTACTACTGGTACCAATTTTTCCATCCAAGTGTTGGATTTCAATACTGTACACTGTACTTTTTATTGCATTATAATATCTTCTGGTGTTGTAATCAGGCACTTTCACGCTTATTTTTTCCAGATTTGCTTTCCTATCTATTTCACCTGCTAAGATATTTTCTATAAACTGATGACAGAATATATTTATTTTCTTCTACATTCAAGGTTACATAATTTAATTTTTTCACATAGGTTACTGTATTCATATTAGAAATGATACATTTTAAAATTATTATACATAAATCTACAAAACGTGCGTTGAACGTGCGTTTTCGTGTCTCAAGCTAACTGTCCTTTATTCAAGAACTGTGTCTTTTTTATTGTTGTTTGTATGTGACACGTTTGTGTTGCTCTTGCTGATTTTCTCCTATTTTATTATAGGGTTGGACACCTGTATGAGGAAGACGAACCCGGTAGTGTCAAGGAATTTCCTTGTTTAGCCAGCGACATCCAGAATGGTTCAGCCAATAAATATTACACAGAGAGTGATGTTTTTCATGATTTTGTAGATTCACCCAATATCAATCATCAATATATATATATGTATGTATACATATATAATCTCCTAACCATCTATGAGGTGTCCCAGACCTGAGAATGCCAATATGAAACATCTTCTATTTGAAAAACCTTTATGAAAAATCGGTGTTTAGGATATGAACAATAAGTGGGAGCCACAGCGATCCAATTGGTAGAGCAACGTGGAAAACCCGAGATTCGATTCGATCCATGATTTCTGTTGGTTACTTTCAAGTAATGTCTGTGCATGTAGTGACTCTGGAGTTCACCTAGCCACTAATAAATGGCATCCCTGGAGAAGTGAAGTTTGTTGGAGCGTGGTGCTGATCACGCCACTTCCATATTTTGTTTCCAAAGCAAAGAAATATGTGGGGTCTTCCTTCACAACCCCTTATACCTTCACAGCTTGTTATATCGTGTCATTCTAAAGAATGATGAGATCTGAACCAGTCATTGTGCAATTAATTGCTGGGTGATGTAAGTTACTCATCATTTATCCATAGGTAGAAGAAACTACCTGCTTCCTGAATAGCTCAGGAGGTTTGCATAGCACAACACAGTGTATTGTTTACATGCCTCAGAGGCTGAGACAACTGAAAAAAACAAGTGAATGCCCTGGTCAACGTGAAGCATTCAGAGAGACTTTATAAAATAAACATATAATCTTAGGGATTTATACGTTCTACCGCCGTGGAGAAAATTTTCCATGTTGAAAATTTAAAAGTCAAATCGCAAAGCTTGACATGACTCAGGTTCGCCAATTCCATATATTTTCTTAAAAAAACAAACATAAAAAATATGAAAACAACAAAATATATCTTTCTCTTGTTTTCATAACCCCCAAAAAATATTCCATTCCATAAAACATTACAATCGATACTAACAAGTACGCATGTCGATATGATATAAAAACAATATTATGTATCATTATATGGCTAGTAGTTACAAAAGTTCATGTCATTAAATGATATAACTTGCGATGTAACACAATTGTGCGTACGTAAGTCTTTTGATGTAGAATTGCTTATTCCTACGGGTCGCGAGCGCTCGGTCGTTTGTCTTTTGTTTATCGCCAGCGCGATGGCAAGGCTTGGCTTCACCAAATGTCAATAAGGCAAATGGCCGATGTGTTTTCGCAAGGAAAACCATAGTTCACAATGTTTCTGTGGAATTGAGCCCGATGTGGACCCTTCAAATAAGCTACAAAACACTTAAAGGATTATAAGTAAGTACACAAAAGCGTGGATTGTCACATATGTAAGTAAAATCGTAAATAAGCATGTAAAACATATATGAAGAATAGACGTAATACGTTGCATTGAATTCTAAGGGTAGACAAGTGTTCGCTGTAACATTATCACAATATACACATCTCATTGTTTTTGCATGTAGAAAAGCCTGGGTACACCAACATGTAATACGTTTTGCTGAATGTATAGCCACTTCACTCATGACCAAACAAAAGGAAAATATTGGTATGCACTGTTTATATCAAATCTTCCCTTCGTTGCAAGTCAAATAAGCCTCTTTAAATATATGAACTGTCAATGGCTATTTTGCTTATTCCTATGTATGAGTAGGAAGTATTCGATGCACAAAATTATTTACACTGAAAAACTGTCGCAGGCAAAAAACCCTAAATATAACTTTCGATTTCCTTGACTATGTTATTATGTACACTGTAGTATAACCTTGTAAGTACTGATGTATAACTGCACAAAGAAAAAAAAATTGCAAGTGTCCAAAACTGTCTGCTCTGATTGTAAACATCAGAAAAATGTCCTGTGTACAAATGTGTCGCTTTCTATGTTCCATGTTGGTGAAACAAAAATAACTGCTTGGAAGAAACATATGCATAAAACATTGGCATAATAAAGTATACTTCCTTAAATGTTCTAAAGTGCTGTAGGAATGATTTTACTTGCATATTCGTTTGGTTATCCATTGTAAAAATTTCTTCTTAAAAAAATATACACTAGTTGTTGCTAGCACTGGTTAATTGACACAACTGGCGCTTGTCGCCTCCTTGTATTATGATGTGAAATATAATGCATGTTAAAACTGACTAGCATGCATGGTACGGAACTGAACATGTGAAGAACGGCTATGGAAAAATATTCTTTCCCATAATGCATGTTAAATATCCTCATAAATACACGTGGTATGAGCTTACATGTATATATGTGGGGAACCACTGTAGCACAATTTGAACAACAACTCTGTAATTATTGTTGTAACAAAAACTGCTGCTTGTAGGATATATGTTCTCTCTGCTTCTCTTCTTCTTTTGTATTGTTTGTCTTTTTAACTTAGTTTGGGGCAATGTAAAAGGTGTAATAAATTACCCGTGGAACTTGGGAGATGGGAAAAAATGTTGTCCCAACTGCAAACAGTGTGGAGGGAAATTTTATCTGGTTCCTTCACTAAGTGTAGTTGATAGTCTGTAATCCACTGAACTGGGAAATTCATGGTTGAATACAGTCTTCCCGGTAAAAATGTAGTCCTCTTGTAGTATGACATAGAAATGTTTGCATGCCTCCCTCAAGTTGTTGGTGACGAGTTTCTCCGCATGGTAGTTGACTGCTTCTGCGGACGTCCTTCATAAAAAATGCCCATAATTGATGTAGGCATTGCTCGTCCACGTAGTTTCGTATAGACAGGTTAGGTTAAATAAGAGGAAAATTATAATAATGAAAGGAAACTGCTTAGGATAGGTGTATTTTATTCCGGTATGCACACAAGACCAAACTCATTCCATTGCCTTTTCATAAAATTTAATTAAATTAAATTGCGTCATCAAGATAAAATAAGATTAAAATAAATTGATTAAATATCTGAAATAACTCTTTGAAAATAAATAAGGAAAATTTAAATAAAATATACAACCGTAATTAAAATATTAATGTCCATGATTGATATGTTGCCTTAAATTATAAATTATTACTGTGCTGCTCTGAATGTACCTGTCTTGCAAGTTGATGGTGCTTAAAAAAATAATACGCAAGTGCTGTTGTTAGTAATAAATTCCAAATAATAAAAAACTAATATAGACATGGGCAAAGGGTTTAAAACTAATTCCTGAAATGAAATGCCCTTACTAATAGATTGATTAAGTTGCTTTAAGGCAAGTTCAAGCGGAGTCCATTGGGGAATAGTGAAATCAGATAAATTCTTGGGAATATTAAGTGGTAATTCAACTTCCTTCATTTTTACGTGTTCAAAAGCTAATATTCTGGTATGTAAAATTTGTTGATCCACAATAATCTGAGAAAATTCCTGATAATTAAAAAATATAGATTGCCCCTCGTTAATCTGAACTGATCTGTGGGTGTTCAAATTATTATTCAAATTCTGAATAACAATAAATTGACCTGAGCCTGATATTAAAATACGATTACGTGTTCTGATAAACTGAAATAATTTATTGTCAGAAATTGATTTCAATTCAAAATAAAAAAAAAAATTAAAATTATTAAACAAAAGTAAGTCTTACAAGCATGTTCTGAATTCTGTTTAAATTTTTTAAGAAAATATTATGTTCTGAACCCTTAAAAAAATATAATATTTGAGTTGCGCAAAGCAAGCTATTAGTGTCCTAAGAGGTTACTTTGGCAAGCTTCTAATGGCCTCCTAATAAATGATAGGCCGGTGCAATTTGCCGTGGTTCATTATTATGCAATGTAAAACAAAAAAAATCAGTAAATGCTACTTCGGACTTTCGTTGAAACTCCAGGCGGTAACAAATAATAAAAAACTTTCTCAATTCCAAATTTTCTTTAAACAAAAGAAATTTAACCACTCAAACACGAGTATACTTCAAATCACTTGGTCTTATAGACAGACCCGCCGCGGAAAAAATATACTTGACTCATATAAGAGTGGTTCGTCAATCCCTTAGGTTTGTCCAAAAAAAATAGATCGAGAATAGTTATGCAATATACTAAAATATAAATACAAATTACTAGTTATTACCTACTGTACTAAAATTAACACAAAGTTAATCAGTAAGCAGTAATGAATTTATAGCTGCCTCGTCGAATAAGGTGCAAATTGGGTAAGTGAACTGAATTTCCTAATAATAAATATTAATACTAATAATAATTTCTCAAATTATAACATTTGTGGTAAACCACACTGTTAAAATTTGGAAAGGCTAACGGTGCCGTGGCGACTTTTAATGCACATGCCTGTGCTAATCACCGACGCTTAACCCGGACATGTTGCTGACAATTTTGATTAATCTATGTGCAAAAAATGCTAAAATTGCCCTTTTATAAAAATTTCCCTGATTTCTATTGAAATTTCGTTTGACTTTATCCTGATTCTAATGAAATGCAAATCGATTTCCCCCCAAAAATTACTTACTATAAATATCTTTATAATAAACGGGAAAATTTTCCGAGAACAACTCAAAAAAATCTCGTCTTGTTGTTCCTTTGTTAAAATTATTGGTCGTGAGTCTGTACACGTCCATGAGGCATTATTGCCCGTCCAACAATTAAAAGTCACCACACGATATATTGGTAAATGCTTTGCTAGCGCGATGAGGGAAAGACGTCGGACTGAAGATTACCCAAACGTTTGCCAATTTTTCTCATCGCAGTATGACCTTTTAATGCTAAGCTAAACAGTCCTTCCCTTTCTCCCCGTCTTGGCATCCAATCGCCGCTAGTGATGTTTAGATGTTTATATCAAAAACCATTCTAACTATACATACAAAGTTTGGCAGGATGAAAGAACTTTGAAATTCAGGAAATAGAAAACTCTTCATTTTCTATATCATGTATTTACCAAACTACATAATATGTATCATCATGTATATAGATATTCCTGAATTGATGGTGTTCCTAAATGTAAGAACGTATGAGTAAAGAAGTAAGTGCTGAACATAAACTTTTTCTGCTTTTAATTACTATTTTTAAATATTATCTTTAATGATTAATATAGGTTACGATATATTTCTGACGTCAAAACTATCCATGAATTATATTGCTAGTATAAATGTTTCAAGAAACATTTTGTTCTAAATAATGTTCACTAGGATATTTCTTTAAAAAACATCGTATTGTTTTAGAAAGTGATAATTTCGTACTTTACATTTAACTTGCCATCTATTGAAATAATTGGTAACAACATTAATAAAAATATCATTTAGTGGTACTAAATCTATTGTAATAAATTACGTAATTAGTATCAATAACTGTGTATTACATTGAATTTTGTAAAAAAGAAGACACTAATAAATGGTAGAGATGCAGTTCTGAAATAAAGTCTGTCTGGATTGGGTTCGAGTTACCAGTCAATGATTTGATAGCATAGACTTGGGCTAACTCTCTGACTATGAATAGAAGTCCGTCCAAGTCCTTGATGAACATTCAGTCAGTAAAATAAAAACTACATTCCCCCGAACTTTGTGGCAGACTGTTTAGCAGCTACCACGGGTTCGAATCCTCGCTGTGCATGGATATTCTTTGTGAGCGTCCCTTCATCAATTTCAACATATTATCACCCAGACTCATCTTTGCAATTAGTCAAATGTGGCAGAAAAGCGAACTAAATTAAATCAACTCAATTAAAACAAAAAATTTCACTACACACACGTGCAAATTGTATGCACATATATTTACAAATATTGAAGAGCATATGAGAAACTGTTAGTCCAAAATTAAATTAATTAAAAAACTGAAAGTGCACGTCTGCAGTCTTTCGAAAATATACTATCTGAAATGTTAATTCCTGGAAATAAAGGTTAATTTTTAATCCCTGTTGCAACGCCAATGAAGTTTTTGGCATTAGTTAGGGTTAACAACTGAAAGTAGTTCATAGATAACTAGCTTATATATTTTCTGTAGTTAGTATCACACACAAGTCATGATTGTTCTACTACTTAACTAAAAAACTAAGCCCTAGAAGAAATTGGAGAAAACCTAACTTAGTCTATAAATTCTTAACAAAAAAAAACGATCAAACAATGAAAAGATCAATGAACGCATGAGAGGGGAAGTGAATGCATGGAAGGGAATACGCGGCTGCGTCTATCAGCTGTTTGCAGCAGCGAACACTACTTTTCTCCTCCCACCAACTCCCTCTCTCCTTCCCTATCTCACCTGGTATGGGCGGTCTTGTTCCACGCAGGCAGATCGTACTGTACAACCACTACAGAATCGGTACCTCCGTCCCGTGAACCCTTTCGGGCCACCATCTTCACCGCCTAACAGCATTTATGTAGTCCCTGATGCATAAATATTAAATCAGGGTGAAAATTAAAGTTTTATTGATGATATTTTGGTTTAATTGAATTTAAGAGATAAATAAGAATATAAAAATATTATTTATATATAATATAAAATATTAAAATACATATATATAAAATGAAAAGTACTAATAAGAATCATATGTATATATTAAAATCGGGGTTAATGTGTCCTAACGTAGAATAAAAAAATATATTACAGTATGTAGAAAAAGAGATGTGTAGGATCTATGATAGTGTTATATATATGTTGTAGCTATTTGTATAGGTCCTTAGGTATCTTATATTTTCTTAGTTGTGTATAGTTTTAGTATATCTAATAGGATCCTTAGATTCCTATATTATGAATTAAATTGTGAGGAAGGTTTCTTTAAGCTTGGTTTAATATACCTGCTATTGGATGGTTATTTTGAAGCTACCTGATGTAGAGAGATAGGATTTGGAATATACTTGATATAATTCATCTTTAAGTCTTCTTCTTATTCCTCTTCTCATTGTTACTTCTCCTCCCTCTTCCTCTTTCTTCTTACGAAGATTGATGAGCAAGGTGTATTTGAGTTACATCATCCTCTGTTCCTCTTCTTTTCTTCTCTTTTTCTCATGTCCTTTATCTCCTTCCCCTCCTTCTTCTATCTACTTATTATCTTTCTTCTTCTTGTTTTCTATTTCTTTATTACATTTTTTTTTGTTCTTTCTGATGTGACATAGTATCTTCTTCTATTTATTGAAGTGATTCCTATTTCATAGTATTTGGCCTTCTTTATGTCTTCCAAATTTTCTGACGTATTCTCTAGTACATCCTTGCTTGTGGATCTTGTAAGTATAACCCTTCAAATCATCCTCTCTTTCTTCTTGTTAGGTAGAGTCTTCAGTCTGTATTCTTCTTGCTTGTATTTTTTAAGTAGTCTTTTTCCTCTTGTGTGGAAATCGTATCTGCTAGAGTGTTGATACACTTAAAGACCTTCTTACCCTCCAATAAGTTCTGATATTCCAATTCTCCTATTTCTTGTCTCAAGTCTATTATTACTTTCGATGTATATATTTTTTTACATTTTAGTACTCTATGTTCCGCAGTATCTTCTTCTTGGCACAGGTCACATTGTGTAGTATCACACATCTGGAATCTTGAAAGATAAGAATTGTAAGGTCCATGACCAGATACCATTTGTATAATGCCCCTTGTAGGTATCATATGTTTCAATTTCATACGATGGTTCACATTTGGAATGTATTTATTTGTCTGTTGCGATTCCGTATATTCTTACAACCAATGCTTGGAAGAAGAGGAACTTTGTGGATTTGGAGCCTCATGATTCATTATACTTGCCTCTTATTCTAGCTAGTCTGTTCAGGGATTAAAACTCTTCGGTTTAACAAACATTCTAGCAACTGTAGAAGATTTAGGAACATCTTAGCAGGGCGGTCCACTAACTGAAACATATAAATATGTTTCAGAAAAAGTAAACAGTATTTATTATTTTGACAAATAATTTTGTTGATAATTTCAAAATAATTCACATTCTACTAAATATTCTATTGTATTCAAACTTTCATTAATATTCATGTCTCTGATTGTTTTTGGTTATATTCGTCTCCTGTCCTAAATGAGGACTGTCTCTTGCAGAAAGCAATATAACAATTATTATATGTATGTATTACATACTATCGTAGCATTGCTTGTTTATGGTTTAGGATAAACAGACAAAGTAATATATTTTGGATTCAATTATCAAATTTGTAAAATATGAAAGTATAATTTTGGATTTAAAATAAATTTTTGGTTTCTAATAAATGAAACGAATGGTATTTCGACTTCTTAGTATAGCTATAACGTACTTAGGATATTTCCACATTAGACCCTCATTGACCTTAAAGATTCTCCACATCATTATTACATTATTGCTCCGAAACGTGTTTGCAGTCAAAGCGAAAGTTTAAAAGTAACAAGAGACGCAAGATAGAAGGAAACGAAAGGCAATCGAACTCCAAGAGAGGGAAGAAAGCAAACCTCCCGCGATTTCCGCTGCAACGATTTTTCCTTTTGTTGTGGGTGGTTTCCAGCAACGTCTCAAGGCGTTGTTTTATCCTTGGCTGTTTCTTCCCTCCCCCACCCCCTCACCTACAGAAACTCACAGCAAACGACAGGAAATTGCCTGGAATTCCGCCTCGCACCATCCCTTCCTGGATAGTAACGACCTGCATTAGGCTCCCCCTGTGGTTGTTTTTCGTCGCTCACATGACCTGAAATGACGTCACATACCATCAATACCAGAAACGCGGTCGTCACTTGGATTCGCTGAGCGAAAACGCTCATTTTCACTTTTCTTCTTTCTCTTTTTATCTCTTCTCTGTTTTCGTTGAGCACGCAATAAAGGGGGATTCCAGACAGCTACAACTTATAGCGTTTCTTATCTCCTTCCTCTCAACTAATTACTTACAAGTTTAAGAAGAAAAATACAAATTAAAATTAAGTCATATAAATGCACCACACAATACCATTACTAGTTCTTATCTTTCACTCACATCGCCAAATAGTTAGATCATTCACATTGCGTGCTTACGTGGGCAGTGGCGGCGATTGGGTGCCAAAACTGGGGGAGGGGTGCAAGGACAGTTAACTTTATCTTGGTAGGCAAAGCTTAGCATTAAGAGAGCATAGTACGGGGCGAAAAGTGGAGGAGCCGCACGCCTACCTAAATCGCCGCCACTGTGCTGTGAGCAATTTTAATCCAAATATTTCAATAGCGCATGTAACCTGTACCACAATGATTAATGTAAACATAAAAAACTTCCTCTTTAAGATATATTGACAATGAACTAAAGACAAAATATGACAGAAAACTCAATGTGTGTAAAATTAAAATTCATCGACAATGATTAACCATTGGATGGTATATATTTCTTTTTGTAATTGTACCACATGCCCCACTAAAATACTTGTTGTTTTATTATTTATTTTTCTTAAAAGTATTTTACATTTAATAATGTTTTAATGCCACAAAAACGCAATAATTAGTACGTTCTACATTACTGTAAGTAACGTTATTGTCTTCATGTATAATCGACAATTTAACAAAATGCACTGTAATTATATTTATTAATAAAAAAACAAATATAAAGTATAAAATACAGACAAATTCAATTCAAATGTGCCATCTTATTTTGACATTTGCAATTTTGTATATTTCATCTTCAACTAAATATTCTATTGTAATCCAAGTATTGTTATTTACTTCTCATATTGGTTTTGGTTACATTCGCCTCCTTCCGTCCGTAATAAAGTCTACTGCAATGAAACAATATAACAATTATTATATGCATATATTACATGTTCACGTAGTATATCAACGGGGCCATTCCATGTGAAATCAACAAATGAAGAGGCACTTTTCAACCTCAAATATTCTGATTCATTTCAAATTTGGCATACTCGAAGTGCCATCTAAAGTAGGAGAATATGCAAAGTTGCAGATCCATATCTTTCATATTTTCGAAGTTACAATTTTGGAAACCATGAGATTTTGACCATTTTTCACAACATCTTGTTAATTTTAAGTTGCAATATTTCGGCAATCAGGACACCTATATAAGTGATTCGGACGGCGTTGGAAAGGTCTCGAAGGGCTCTTTCACGCGAGATATTGCATATCTATGTCAGTGTAACAAAACAATTGAAGGTGGTGTAAAGAATATTTTGGTAGCCATTTCCTCAAAAACGGGTCGTTTAATTATTTTTAAAAATTATATGTCATATTTACACTATTACGCAATAACTGTACGAAATTTGAAAATGGGACGCCAATGGTATCCGAAGTTATGTTATATTTAGGATAGGTTAGGGTAGGGTAGAGGTGAAGGAAATGCATGATAGCATATTTCGGTAGACGATATCCTAATATTCAAAAGTAAAAGTGTAACAGAAACGAAATACAATATTGTTTTAATATATGAATCTAATGTTTAAATTCACAGTTGTTATAAATACAGGTTGATTCAAAAGTCCGGTCCCATAGGTAATTATTAGGTACTGTTATTAGTGCACATAGTGAAAAATGGAAAGAGGGGAAAGTTGTTCGAAATAAGTTAGTTTTAATTGAAAGTGCTTGTAGTTCCAACGTATCCTCCACCGTTCAGGCTGTACACTGGTACGAGCCTCGTTGGTAGCCGAAAATGCCACGTGATTGGCCCTGAATACTGCATGGCGTCGAAATACCATGCACTACAGGGTAAAGAATTGATGACGATAATTACAGTCAAAATAAAATAGTATTAACATGTGACGCGCAAACCCCACCTTTGCCCAGATCTCTAGAAAAGGCTAAAAACTCACAAATGAGAATCAGGCTGCAATTCATAAGTACTTCACACTGTGGCACTGCGCGGGTTACACATTCACATTTTTATAATTTAGTTTAAACATTTGTTTAAACTACAGTGTTGTTTTTATAGGTAGACAAGTATATTGATGCACTTACATTTTATTTACATAATGGCATATGAGAGTTGCATAAAGAAATAACTTTGTTTACAAACCAATAAACATGGGAGTGACATGTCACAATTTGTTACCAGAATACCATGGATTACACATCACAGTCTTGGCAACTGAAAGGTCCTTCATCATCCTTAGTGAGTCCCGCACACACACTACGTGAACATAAGAGTAACACATTTCACATTTTCGCATGTTCTTCACGACATATTCCTATGTAGTCCATACTGAGTGTACCTTACATAGTGTTATTTCCTCCTTTGTTATGAACGTGACTTTAGATTAAAGTCTAAACTATGTAAATTGTTGTAAAGTACAAATTTTGACCTATCACAATTTTTACTTTTAATTAGCTTTTTGCTTCAATCGAAAATAAATTGATTTTATCCATTATAGTTTAACGATTTAAGGTTTATAAGAAGTGAAGGCATGTTTTGAACTTTCGTAGAGCCGAAACAACGTCCAAAGAAAAATAAATGTTGTTTCTATCGATGCCATTGCAATGCCACAATATACAGCGCATTTGCCTGTAGTTGCAAAGTATATTCGTTGTACTCGAATTGTTCTCAGGCTAACTTCATGTTCATTAATACTACTTGTGTTTTAAACAGGGCTACTAGAAAGATTTTACTGAGCCAACGATGTTTGCTCCAAAATTTATTAATCGCCTCGATAGTCACAAATACGTAAGTGTGTGTCTGTGTGTGTGTTTATTCATTTCTTAAATTTTCTGAACATTAATAACATTGAATTGAAGAAATAGAGAAATATTAATAACTTTAAACGATACAACTGACTAGTGTAATTACTTTAATCATCTATAGGTTGAATCCTTTTATATCTCACCTAGTTTCTTTCTTATCACATATATTTTTATTTATTTTATACTTTCTATTACCATTTGCACCGACCTTCGTGGAGATGAGGTTAGCACAGTGCACCAATCGAATGGGATACAGTGTTCGAATCCCGGCCTGGGCATGTATATTCTATGTGAGTTTCCTTCATCGATTTTTTTCATATCATCACTCATCCTCACCGTGGCGATTAGCCAAAAGTGGCAGAAAAGCGACGTAAAATAACCAAAACAATCAATTAATATTTGAATTAGCATTATTTCAGGTTACTTTTCAACGTCTTAGATACATCGCTATGATCTGTGTTGCTTTTGAAAGACTCGTCGATTTGTTTCCTTTTCTTATTTCTGCTATTAAAATTAAAGTTTGCGTTTATTATGAATAATGATAATATTGGCCAAATTCTAGCGACTTTTAAAATTTTATTATTATTTTTTCTATAATTCTGGTATTTAAAATTATTTTCTCCTTTTTAATCTCCGTAGATTCATTAAGACGATAAGGTTGAATTGTCACTGGTTGAAAATCGTAATTCAATCATTCAACTCCCTATCACTTGAGCGGAAATGACGTGTGGACTATCCTCCTGCATATTGTTTATTTTACTTTAATGTTTATTTATATTCTCTGAAATCACGATGAAAATTCAGTTACAACAATGCCCCCAATATTGGTATGTAGAAATGGCATGAAAATGACTAAGAATAAATTGCTATATTACGATGTCGTTTGAATTATTTAAAATATAATTAAAATATTATTCATCGTTTGCAAATAGCCAAATTGCCCATAGAACGATTTGTCCGACCATTTATTGATCCAACCTCATTATCACTTGTATTTGGTCATTTTGTATGATTTTATACGACCCTATCAACTACGTAGAGCTTGTTATGACATTCAAAGTCATGGCACTGATATCTGAATTGAAACAGCCATCAAAAGCAACAGCCACGTGATCAAATTTAAAATTCTCTTGTTGTTGCATGTGCTGGGCGCGAGCGAGTTATTTCACGTCACATGAATACTTTACGAGGCGGAAATTAGTGCATGGAGTGTGTGAAACATGCGTACTTTTCATGTAATCATCGGGTTATGGATCTTCCGTAATTCGTGTCGCAATTGCGCCGTCTGATAGCAAATCGTGCGGAGTATCACTGGAGCCACCATGACAATTTCCTACACGCAGTTCAACTGTTAATTATAGTAATGAGTCACAAAGACCATTGGCCTCAAAATGCAGAGCAACAAATATGAATTCGCGCTGATGTAAACCGTGGTACAATAATTATGATTATCCTTAACGTCGCAATAAATGCAAAATGATGCTTTCAGCGGTGACCTTGGCATCATCAAGGCTACAGGTACTGATCAAACAGAATTTGTCTCCTGCATCTAACCTAACTTCAATGAACCGCTATGGTAATTCTATGGGAGTAATACTCTCATTAGTCTGTGATTGTCTATTCTGTCGTACGTCACACATTTCCAGAGCTATAAAAACAAAATTTGATGTACAGGCGTGATAAGAAATACTTCCCCACAAGACTACTGGTATTAAGGCTGTATGACGAAAGTATTTCTTTCCATGACTGTACTCATAGCACGGTCATCTGTAGTGACCACCCGAGATCAAGAAATAAACATAATGTTCGTTGGTTGATTTGGTTTATTTTACTTCGCTTTTTTCCCACTTTTGGCTAATCGCGAAAAAGAAGATGAGTAATATGATGAAATTGATGAAGGGACACTCACAAATGAAGTGCTCGGGTGTATGGCATGGTAAGTGACATTTTGGTTATTTCTGAGTCCATTAGAAGCTAAACTCTAGATACATTGTTTTCGTGTTGTGTTTACTAATTTCATAATGCTTCACAGTCCAATGCAAATTGTATGACATGGCAATTTCAAAAGTTGAAGAATGGCATGTTTTACTTTGCAATTCAAAAATTACCAAATGTCACTTACCATGTTTTACCACCGAGCCCTTCAAATTACGCCCAGACCAGGATTCAAACCCAGGAATTTTGGCGTTGTAGCGTGCTGTAACCACTCTGCACCGGCGGCCGCTCCAAAATTGACGAATTTGATGAATTGTTTTAGCTTTAGAGAAAACGTTGAGAAAACTAGAAGTCTTAAAAATTGAAGACTGGGTTTGGAGTAAATTTCAAACCAAAGCAACAAGTAACAGGCGACATGCAACTCTCTCTCACACACACACATGACGTAGTTTATAAAATAATTGGAACTTTCAGTATTATTGTTACTTTCATTTTGATTTAATTTTTGTTATGTAGCGTTGCTTATCTTTCACTTTGGCTACTCGCGACGATGAGGATGGTTGATGGTATGAGGAAATTGATGATGGAACGCTCACAAGGAACACCCATGCTCAGGCCGGGACTCCAACCCGAGACCGCGACGTCGTATTATGGTTGCGTTTATATCAGTAGAAATTAGCACAAAATTGCCGAAATAATATTGTATTTCATAACCGGAAGAGTTACTGCTGTGGCGTGAAAAAATGAAGTGAAGGCTGAGTGATACATGCCATACAAATGAGCATAAAATACATAGCTATTTGGTTTTTGTGTTTCATTCAGTGCGAGTGCTGAGGTCGATTGTAGTAGATTAGCGATGTCGGTCCCCATCTCGCACCATCACCAATATGTTCTTTAATATTGAAAGTTGGAGTTATTTTCTGTAATTAGTAAGCCTTAAATACAGTTAATGACAATAAAGTTGTTGAAAACCACTTAATGTGAATATATTCACTCAATTGCTCCCAGTGCCTCACGAAAACTTTCCATGTTCACGCTCTACGAAACTTTAAGTATACTGAGATTGTCGGATTGAATCCGCCTTCACATATATTTATTTCTAAATAGTGCGTTTGTATTCCTTGCATTATTGGAAGATCCTGTCCGAGACGTGACACGAACCTAACCAAAGTTGAAGAGGGGCAAGCGTTGAGCCTTTTGTTGGCGAAGCGAAGGATTCTGCCGGGTAATTGATCTAATCCAGACTGGAACATCTCTGAAGAGGTTTTGCATCACTCGCAGCCTCATGAAAATGCAAGGACGGATGGCAGTTCGCGCTCCAAATTGTTAGGCAAGTACGTCATTATGCATTTTCATATCGGAAGCTAAACAGGAAGGAAGGGATTTGGGGGTGACCTTCGTGGGGAAATGCTTTAACAAGACACTTGCCTGTCATTGCAGAAGGGGCTGCAAGAACACCCGGGGATTATCATTATGTACTCACACAGCTTGACCTTTTAAGCAGATTGGTGGATATCGCAATTCAATCACTGGCTTGGTACCCAAATCAAATCTTCAGGTAATTCGCGGAGGTCATTCAGGAAATAGTCTCAATGTAAATGTATGCAGAACAGAATTAAATGGAAAACTGTATCTTCATAATTAAAAAATTAAGTTTCGTCTAATAGTATGGAAAACACTAATATCGAATGTGTAACTTATGATATTTAAAAAAATAAAAATAAGTGATGTTTCAAGGAATTGTATGTTCAGTCAAATGAAAACCGAACAACCGCTACAAAGTGACAATGGAATTTGTTTTATTCAAAAGTAATTGCCACAAGTGTTAAGACATTTATCCCACTGGGAGACGAGACGATCCATTCCCGTCTTGTAGATAGAGGTAGGTCGCTGACGGATCCACAACCTCACCCACTGTTGCACTTCCTTGTCCGAATGAAACCGACGTCCACGAATGTCTTTCTTCAGGTCACCAAAAATGTGGAAGTCACAAGGGGAAATATCGGGGCTGTACGGAGGTTGTTCAAGCTTTTCCCAGCCAAATGTCTGAAGCTTATCCCTCACCAGATTGGCAGTATGTGGACGGGCGTTATCATGCAAAAGGATGATTTCGTCCGACAGCATTCCAGGGCGTTTTGACATTATCGCGCGTCGGAGTTCCTGCAACGTGTCTGCATAGCGCTGCGCATTGATTGTGGCTCCACGCTCTAGGAAGTCGACAAGCAGAGGGCCCTTGCAGTCGAAGAGGAAGCTCAGCATGACCTTACCGGAACTCGTATGGACAGCCTTGGATTTCTTTGGCGGAAGAGAATCGACGTGTTTCCATTGTTGACTTTGCCGTTTGCTCTCGTAGTATATTTACACTACATGTTGTTAAATTAACACTTAATTTATAACTAACTAACTAACTAACTCCCTAGCCTTCTTAAACCCGAAGGTTCATGGCTGCAGCAACACAGGCCTTCCATCTTTCCCTATCTTGAGCAAGTTCTATATACTCTTTTCCATCCCTACCGATTTCCCTTAGGTCCATCTCAACGTTGTCCCTTCATCTTCGCCGTGGCCTTCCTACAGGTCTCTTACCTCAGGTTTCCCAACAAGAATCCTGTAAACTCCTCTTTCCTCTCCCATACGTGCCAAATGGCCTGCCCACCTAAGTCTTCTTGATTTAATTATTCTAATAATATCTGGACATGAATACAAATTATGTAGTTCTAAATTATGTAACCTTCTCCACTCACCTGTCTCGTCATCCCTTTTAGGTCCAAAGATTTTCCTAAGGATCTTATTTTCAAATACTCTCAATTTATGTTCCTCTTTCAATGTAAGGGACCAAGTTAAGCATCCATATAATACTACAGGCAAAATTACTGTTTCGTATATTACAACTTTTACTTTCATAGATATTAAACGAGAAGACAAAAGTTTATGAAGAGAGAAGTAACATGCATTTCCTGAATTAAGCCTACTTTTTATTTCCTCTTTAATATAAATTTCATTTGTTAATATTACTCCTAAGTATTTGAATTTGGAAACTGGTTCAAACGAGTTGTTATCAATAATTAGATTTTGATTATTGCCTAACACTTGGTTTCGGCCTGTAAGCATATATTTAGTTTTCTCTTTGTTAACTTCCAAACCTATCTCTAGCAGTTTTGAAAAATATTTTAGCATTATTCTTAATTGTATTCACATCATCCCCCAGTAAGTCTACATCATCTGCATATGCTAACAACTGAGTCACACCATTTAATTTTAGTCCTTCTTTAGTTTCTTTTAGCTTACATACTGCATATTCTAAGGCAAAACTAAAGAGCAATGGAGATAATGCATCTCCTCGTTTTAACTAATCATGAATTATAAATTTGTCAGACATATTAATACCCACACGAATTTTACTTTCTGTTTCACTGGTGCATATTTTTATCATACTAACAAGCTTCTTAGGTATTCCAAACTCTACTAATATATTATATAATTTATCTCTTTTCACCGAATCATATGCTTTTTTGAAATCAATGACATTTTGATTATATTCCCACTTTTTTCAAGTGTCTGTCTGATGTGAAAAATTTGATCTGTAGTTGATCTGTTACGTTTAAATCCACATTGATAATCCCCTATAATTTCATTAGCATATGGGGTTAGTCTTGTTAAAAGAATGTAAAATAATATTATATATGTTGTTGAGAGTAGAGAAATTCCACGGTAATTATTGCAGTTCATTTTATCACTTTTGTTAAACACAGGAACAATTATGGATTCTTTCCACTGTTGAGGGATTTCTTCTTTATTCCATATTAAACAAATTAATTTATGAATTTGACATATTAATGAATTTGCACCATATTTAATTAACTCAGCTGGTATTAAATCAATGCCAGGTGCTTTGTTATTCTTTAGCCTTTTAATAGCATCTTTAACTTCAGTCATGTTAGGTTCTGGAACTAAAGGTTCTGCTGTGTGTACTTCATTTACTTCTGATTTATCTCCTACATGAACATTTAAAAGGTCACTAAAGTAGTTCTTGCATCTATTTATAATATCGCTTGGGTCAGCTAGAAAATCACCGTCTTTATCTTTTATCAAGTTTACTTTAGGTTGCCACCCCTTTCTAAACTCATTTACACCTTCTTATAAATCTCTGATATTTTTATCCTTGCTGTTTGTTACAATTTCGTTAATTTTGCTTTTCAAGTAATCTCTTTTTTTACTTCTAAACGTGCGGTTAACTTCTCGCATTATTACATTATAATTGTTTAGATTTGTATCATCAGAGTTATTTAACCACCTAAGTCTAGCCTTATTTCTTATTTCTATTAGATTATGACATTCATTATCAAACCATGGCTTACTTTTTCTTGGTTTATGGTATCCTATACTTTCTTTAGCTGCTGATTCTATTGCATTACGTATGTGCTCCCAATTCTTATTTACGTCTGTTTCATTTATGTTTTCATCATCATTTAAATCCTGCAAAACATCAAATCTATTTGACAGTTTAATTTGGTAATCTTTCTTAATTCTTTCATCAGTAAACTTTCCTGTATCAAATTTTAGAACTTTCAGATTTTGTTGCTTATGATTTATCACTGAGAGTCTTTCTCTTAATTTAGCAATTACTAAATAATTGTCACTGGCACAGTCAGCACCTCTATGTGTACGAACGTCAATTATACTAGTATGCCTTCTCTTATCAATGAGAATATGATCTATCTGATTATGAGTTTTACCATCTGGAGAAGACCAGGTATATTTATGGATATCTTTATGTTTAAAAGTGGTACTTGCCACAATTAAATTTTTTGAGGTTGCAAAAGTAATCAATCTTATACCATTATCATTGCTTAATTCATTTAAACTTTCTCTACAAATCGTGGGTTTAAATGTCTCTTCTTTGCCAATCTGTGCATTACAGTCACCTAACAGAATTTTCATATCATACTGAGAAAATTTATCAAAGACCTGTTCTAACTCAGTATAAAAATCATCTTTAGTATTATCATCTTTATCTTCCGTTGGTGCATGTATGTTTATTAAAATAATTTTACACCACCTACCCTGTAAAACTGCATATGATATCCTATCATTAATAAATTCTACTGTTTTAAGAGCTGAGATAATTCTATTATTTATGAAAAAGCCTGTTCCAAAATTATGATTTTCAGTACCACCATAGAAAAAAGTATAATTTTTAGTTTTACAATTCCCTTCTCCTGGCCACCTAACTTCCTGGACAGCTACTACATCTAATTTATACTTCACTATCTCATTAACTGTACACTGAAATGCCCCAGGCCGGTAAAGTCTCAGAACATTCCAGGTGCCTAATTTAATATCCTTATTCCTAACGTAGATCTTATCCTTAGTCCAGGGACCTCCCAAAGTAGTCCCCACCCGGAGGTCCGAACGGGGGACTATTTTACTTCCGGAATATTTTACCTTGGGAACATCCATGGCCTTATATTGCTGTTTCTTGACATTTTTTTACAGTGCAGAGTTGTCAGCTCTACGCCTAACCCCCAATATGAATGGAGGAACTACTACACAAGACAAACACAAACACATTAGACAGCACAATTACTACACAAGACAAACACATTAGACAGCACAACTACTACACAAGACACACACAAACACATCACAACTATAACACAATATAAACATAAACAAACTACACACCACAACTACTACACAATATAAACATAAACAAACTACACACCACAACTACTACACAAGACAAACACAAACAAATTAGACAGCACAGCTACTACGCAAGACAAAACAAACATACTAGACAGCACAACTACTACACAAACATACTAGACAGCACAACTACAACACAAGACACATACATACACATCACCGATACTACACAAGACAAACATAAATACATTAGACAACATAACTACTACAGAAGATAAACACAAACACACTAGACAGCACAACTACTACACTAACATTTTTAGCAAAGATATTTGAAATTGTTTGCTAGTGTTCCAAAATGTCAAAATTTCGAAGTTCAAGTCCTGATAGGATCACTAGCAAACAAATTTGAAATTTCGAAGTTTAAAGTCCTGATAGAACATTTTTCTCTGAATATTTCTATGGTTGAACAGATAATTTTGTGTTGTGTTTACCAATTTCAATCGAAAAATTCAAGGATGGCACATTTTACTTTCTAACTAAAAAATGACCAAAATGTCACTTTCCATGTTTTACACCCGAACCGTTCAAGTAATATATATCTCCATGTGTGTAAATAGACAGTGGTTTGATCTTATATTTGTACACATCTCTATAGGCTTTCCTCAGATGTCATTAAATGAAATAGTCATGTAAGTTTTACTGATAATTTATTTAAAAAGACATTATTACAAAAATTAAAATATTAAAAAAAGAAAATTCAAAATTGAAATTCATATGTTTACTTTTGAGAGGAAATGCATTCATTTGTATCATTCTTGACAAGAGTCTCTATATTTATAAACAATGCAGATAAATGCTACAGTTACGTATTATTTTTTTTAATTTTCTTATATATTATTTACAAGTGAAAATATGCCATCCCATCTGTAATTAATAAAATGCTAACAATAGCTCATGACAAAGTGGTATTTTCAAAATCTGCTGTTTCAAATATCCTCACTTGTTGTTGGCACTACTTTCTTTCTAACCCTTGTAAAAATTTACTGTATACATTAAAGCATTGGAATAATTCAACACAGTTTCTTTGGTGGCTTAAACTACTGAAACTAAAGTAAAAACAATCAAGTCCTAAAGTGCTATTGTACTTGTTATCTGCAGATGCCTGCAACAGTAAGTCTTCCATCCTTGCTATCTCTGCCATTTGCTGCCACTTAATTTATAAATTAACTATTTCGTACAACTGTACAACATGTAGAGAATATAAACAGTTAGGCCAGACATTTAACCATCTTTACACTTTTAACATTATGTTTCATTTGCTGTTGTAAAATTATTGCAACTGATAGTAAGAGCATGATAAGCTACAATAATATATTTGAAGAAATCCGTTGTAGTCCAGAGGTTACGTAACATTTGTATGAATGATTTCTTGACTAACTATTGCCTATATTAAAATGAAAAATGAAAATATTGGATATTAACAAGATATAATTTAGTTAGGGTTCGAGTTTTGAATTCTTCCTGAATCTAGAATCTAATATATTTTAATACATATCCCATGAAACAATTAATATATCTCGATTAGGAGAAAAATATTATCCCAACATTTACTGTAAACATTTGAGAGTCATCTTTTGCTTATAATATTAACAAATATAGAACAGATAAAATTATTTAAAAATTGCCAGTACTTTTGTAGACACTGTAAGATATTGAAATAAAGCAGATATTAAAATGTAAGTTTCGATTCATTTACATTCCGTTACTTCAAAATGAAATGACCTGAAGAAATGTCTTTTGCAAATGAAATGACATAATGGATTCAATATCGTCACATTTAGAATACGGACACATGAAATTGCAGTGGCAGAGACAGAGAGGGGTAATGATGCCTCCTCCAGTCCTCCCGTTCTCTGCTGTTGTACCACCTCTAGCAACCAAGGAAAACTGAATTTATTAAATTCACAAATATCCGATCCAGTATATTGTATTATTTTGAAGTATCAATGTATTCTATTGTATTGTACTGAATTATTAAAGAAACGGGGGAACCGGGTTAACGATGGCAAGAAAACGACTTGCAAACAGAACAAATATGTGAATCAAAATTTCTCCAAAAGATGGCGGGAATGTGTGAATGCAGTTAGCCATCACTTTGAACAACTCTTATAATGCAGGTTGATACTCGCTATGCAATGTAAATCCAATTTTCTGCAAGTTAAAGATATGTGCTTACAAGTACAAGGAACGTCACGGGTCGAAAATGCCGGCATCCGCGCCATGCCTCTCCGTTGTGCAGTCACGCGCTATCTCGGCCAGGAGTCAAAACGAACTCACTGTAATTTAGTACGAATCCTATATTATATTGCATGGCAAGGCCCTCCCCTAAAAGATTGATCATCCTAGGGACTCCTCGCACTGCGGGGTTTTGTGGTTTATTGATCCGGCACTGCACTACAGGATGCTTTACCTACTTCTTTGAAACAAACATATATCAACATCGATAAAGGCTAATCGTTATTTCTACTTTAAGAAACGTATTTGATTTCCAACTCCGGCTTCGCAGCAGTCGGTATCAATTTCAGGAAAAATATTCCCCACATCGCCTGAATCTATATTTCCTCCGAAATCGTAGAACGGTATTGTCGTTCCTTCTGTGTTGTTTTTCGCCAAACAAATGAACAAAGGACTCGATCGGATCTTCCCTTTGCCGCAGGGCTCCATCTCCATGGCAACGTCGTCGTCTGACAAATGAAGCTAAAGATTCCTCGTCCATTAAAGAATGATTAAATGTGAAAAACTCCTGTTCGGGAAAACTGATTTTTGGATACTCGAGCACTTACCGCATCGTGGAATCCTCAATATAATACGGAGGAAGCTGTATTTTAAATTGATGTGTAGTCAGATCGTGGGGACGACAATGTGAATTATTCATAAAGACTATCTTTCATCCATTAGTCTGAAGAAATGTTATACAGGGTGGCGCGGAGCCGACTGACACATTTGAAAGTTGAATATATTACGCATGCGCGATAGTTTGAAGTAGATTGCGGGGGGGATGAGAAGAGGATAGGACGCCATTTCATAAAAACACAGCAACAGTCATGATGGAAAGTTGGAGCGTTGAATATCGCGTTTTCTGTGTTCGTAGTTATTACGAAACGAAGTCAGTGGTTAAAGTGCAGCGATTGTTCAGAAAACAATTCATTTTTAGCCGACATGGTAACGTACCGTCTCGGAATACCATATTGGTTTGGGTGAAGAAATTTGAAGAAACTTGCAGTGTATTGGATGTGAAACTTGGAGCTCCAACAACAGTGCGAACTTGCAGAAAGTGAGGGAAGCATTTGAACGTAGTCCACAACGGTGTGTTATCTCTCGAAGTGGAGAGATTGCATGGCCAGCTCGGTCACCCGATCTTTTTGTCAGACTTTTTTTCTCAGGGGATTCTTGAAAGACCGTGTGTTCAGAAGGCATATCACGACTCTTCAACAACTGAAAGAAGCCATTGTTGAGGAAGTAACGGCTATTGATGAGGAACTACGGAGACGTGTGTACGTCTCGTCTGCAACAATGCATTGATGCCGAAGGAGGCCACCTGTCTGATGTAATTTTCAAAAAATGAACTTGTAAGTTGTTAGTAATAAAATTGCATACTTCAATGCACCATTACATACGGGTTTCCTTATTCTCCTTCTTTTTTTCCATCATCTATGAGCATATCAAATGTGTCAGTCGGCTCCGCGCCACCCTGTACCTCCAAATTCATTACCTACATTAGAGAAACCTAATTGGTAGATTTATTAGCAAATACATTATTGATTGTATTGTAAATGCTGCGCTATATTTTAAGCAAATTTTAAATAGTGTCTGCCAGACAGCTCTGCATTTCTAATTTACTTCCTTTCTCGCGCCCCTCCAACTATAAGCGAACCCTTTTCCATATATTTATCTTTGGTTTTCCATGTCTACATAGCCATATCTACAGTTTGTTAAGGTTACGAAGTCTTGCCCTTGTTTGTTTATATCTTATTCAATTCTATTTTCGGCGAGTAGTCTGCCAGACCATACTACCTTCAGAGTTACCTGTGCTTTTGCTACGTTGCTTTTCAAATTGCTCACAACACATTTTTAATTCCAAAAGAATATGACATATTACTTTGAACCATCACTCTCCTGGCAACACGGTAACGAGGAACAAGCTTCACGCTGTTAATAGGTGCATGACGTTCCTCGTTCCGTCCCTCTCGTCTAGAAGAAGTTTTTCTCACTCCACTGCGTATTGGACACAGCCGTCTAACCCATGGCCACTTGCTGCAAGGGCTGGACCCTCCAATTTGTCGTGTTTGTAATGTCATTTTAAATATTTGGAATATTCTTGTTGTATCTGCCCATTTTGCTTTCCTCAGACAGACCATAAATCTTCCCAACTTATTTGCATTCCTATTGGGAAATGACCACAGTGTTTTATCGAATGTTTTTAGGATTTTTTGTCGAGAGCTGACTGGACTCCTCCACTATGTGTGAGGAAGCTTTTAGTATATTCTGACTTTTTAATGTGTTGTGTTTGCCTTGTGCACGTCTATTTACAACCTTACACTTTTAAATTTTCCCAATAGCCTTTTTACACCCCTTGTTTTAAATGTTTAAATAAGAATTTTTCATTGAAGGGTGCAAAGTGGCCTAATGTGCCCGACGCACTCAAAAATTTCAATTCAATCAATCAATAATTCAATGTAGACATTTTAAGAAAAGAGTTTTTTTTGTAATTTTTTAACTATTTTCATCTCCTTTAAATAAATTCCGTTCCGTTCCGTTTCTTTAACTAAACAAAAATAATTGAAAATTACATTACAAAACTCTTCTATAGCTATGTCAAGTCACGAAAAGCGTGCCAGAAATTGTAAATTGTAAAACAGCTAGTTCACAATTCAAAATCCATACAGCGGTCTGACAGAAACCTCCATAGTAGTTGTGTGTTATGAACGTTCATAGTAGCTAAGGCTTCAACCTGCGTGCCAACTGCATTAAGTTCTTCTCCACATATACCGGGGGCTATTTTGGCTTAATATCTGCATATTATAAAAATGAAATCCTATTTTGGAAAAAAAATCAATGAAATAAAGAAATGCACACGAAAAAAGGCAACTAATTTAGATTCCTTTACATGACACACATTTAGGTCCTGAAACCTATTTTACTGCATGTATGCTCATGGCAGTCATCTAGCATGAACGAGCCCCCATTTCCCAGTGTGGAATCTTCACAGGAACGGGGGATTTTGGAGCTAGGGTTGCTTATGACAGCCTCTGGGCGAATAACAACACTTGCAGACAATTATGACAAGAGGGAAAGCCCGCTAACCTATTCAAGCAACAAGAGTAGATGCGGGGGTGAGGGGAAGTTGGGGAGTTTGTTGGCTGTCCAACTATGGTTTAGCCATGCTTATGACTTCACATAAAAAAATACCGAACTGACAAGAGTCCGTTCCATGTAGGTACTCTTGTGCTGTAGTTCGAGTGGATCGCGTTGGTTGGGTACATTCCCTTGGTAAGCGGAACTTTCATCTTTCATGGCAGGTTGCTGTGTAGTGTGAGAAGTGAGTGCGTGGATTAAATTTTTTGTGAATGATATGTGCTTTATTGTGTAGTTAAATATATGTATGACATAATTAACGAGCAATTTACTAGGCTTACTAATAAAAATAATATTCAAATCGTTGTTGAATTTTTGTTTTTAGTCCACTTTGTGCACAGCGAGAGAACTGGGCCTATAGTTTAATGTGGGGCTTTACTGTGCATAGAGTGGACTTTAAAACAACAAATCAATAAATCAACAATATAGTTTAATGTGGGATCTGAACCACTATGTACCTCCACCGGGTATCGAACCCGGGACTCCTTTGTTTCAAGGCGACAACATTAACACTACGGCAACGAGGATGCCCCAAGCTTCAAATCCTGAAGATATGTAGGTCTCAGACATTCCAAAAGAAGTATACAAAGTAAGAAGTTTATTACATATTTTATTCTCGCGTATAGGTCTACATTAATACTTATTTCACAATATCACGTCACTTCAAAATCCAGAAAAGTGAACAAGAATCCCCTCCCTCCCCACAATCAAATGTTTGTCCATTCGAACATTATGACATAGTAAGACAACCCAGATTCTGTACCCAGTATACGCCACTGCTGCCATGCTAAACTCACGGAACCCCTTGCGTGCTTTTTTGTGAATATCAAAGAAAGCGGGCAATATTGCCAACTGGTAAGAAATTAGTGTAACAACTTGTAAGAAATAAGTGTGCCAACTCTTCTCATTGAAATGAACAATTTTATTCACATTTTCGAATCGATTTTTCTTCTCTTCTGTGCCTTGGCTTCGCAGGTAGACTTGATAGCCTAGCATATACGCCTCTGAGTACGTGATGTGAATTTCTGAATGGGTCACGTACCACCGTCTCTTATGTCAGTCTTATTTGTGGAGAAGGGGGCTTAAGCGATGCCATCGATGGCTAGAACACCCACTAAAATCCAGAGTTATTTCTTATTTCGATGTCTAGAGCATTCACCGGAATGCCTGGGTCAAAACCACGGAAAAACCTCGAAGGGACGGTCATCTCCGCAGCCATCGGGTTGCCTTAGTGACTACGGAGAAACCAAACGTCCTCGAGTTTGCTGTTGAAGTCGACGATCCCATTCTGGGCTCGTCTAAGATCAGGCCGCAAAGATAGAAGGTAGCGTAACCATGGAGGCGATCCGATCTTGTTCAATGAATTGACCTCATGCAATCAGTCGCACTTCTCCGGTGCTAGCAGAGGGCGAAGATTCCGGGCGATGGTAACGGATCCATTAGTGAAACCGCTGAGCCAAAATCCTGCGGCTTCCCCTTTCGGGAAGTTCGCGGACGCAGGGAAAAGCGCTTTGAGTGCAGAGGGCGTTGAGGGGAGCCTCTGCCTCCACTCCAGTTTCCAAGTTGTTTGCTAATTGAGTTCTGATATCCTGGACTGATTCCAGAACTGGAGAAAGAAGCGGATAACAAAAACGAAGGAACCTTGCAACACTAGGAAACTCCGTTACGTAACAATAGCTACCCTGAAACACATTTTTGAAGTGGTCAAGTTGCGTGAACTGCAACAAAACAAAGGCATTGTTATGTCAAAACACTACACCTTCTGCAGGCTTGTCGGCAAAGTGTTCCGCCCAGTTCTACAAAGTTCTCAGAACTTCATAACAGAAGGATTAGCTATTTTGGTACATCAAGGCCTGGGTACACAGCAGAGCTAGCGATATATAATCTTGAACGAAACATTTCTGCTAGACGGTAGGTAAACATCCGCAATTATCATACTCATATAGTAGGTGAAATCGAATACATGTAAGGTCTCCCTTTGGCCTTCTCGATGGCGCAGTGGTAGCGTCGTCAACTCGTAATCAAGGGTTCCCGTATTTGATACCTTTTGAAGGCATATAGTGGTTCGGATCCCACTTTAAACTGTAGGTTTAGTCCTGATTAGCCTTACTGTGCATAAAGTGGACACTTAAAACACGAACTCAACCAAAGAATACTTACAAAATTCACTTTGCAATGGACACCTTATTTAATGATGAGCTGACTAATTCATCTGCTCATATATGCACTCGGAAAAATAGAAAATTTAGAAGCTTCGTTATTTTTTTTCCTAGTAGAAAACATTTTAGTTTTGACACTGTGGTTGCAATAAAATCCCATTCACAACATTTAAAAAATTAATATATTTATATTTTTCGTTTGTTGGTGTGCTTTTATGCTTATTTAGTTTACGATGAAGACGGATATTCCAATTTATCTTTTTAAGCCTAGTTTATCCAACAGACGGGGGAGGGGAGGGGGGCTGTCACCACCACCTTTATTTTCTTGATTTTTCAAATGTTAACATTTTTATAAGAAATTAAAGAAAAAGGTTCCCTAATGTAT
The DNA here is from genome assembly GCF_977018435.1 of Lepisma saccharinum. Lineage (NCBI taxonomy): Eukaryota > Metazoa > Arthropoda > Insecta > Zygentoma > Lepismatidae > Lepisma > Lepisma saccharinum. Next base: position 19,864,462 of record NC_139255.1, read on the forward strand.
TCTCAATATTTCTGAATTATTTTTGTTCATAAAAACATATATGTAATGTAAATAGGAGGCAAAATACACTTGGTGAGGTACGGCCATCCCACAGTAAGTGCGCATGAAAATAATGAATGAAGAGGCAGAGGTGGCGGGAATCTTTTCTAGATCCTCTGTGGAGCGGCGGTCGGTCACCTCACGACTCCTTTGATTCACACTAGTAATATTATACTTCCCTTTAAGTTCATTTTGTGCTAATCTTTTGTCGTCCCTCCGCCTTCCTCCGGCAGCCTTAACTTTGTTCGCCCCCTTATCATTCGTCGCTTTTATCTTTCGTCACCCCCATACTTCATCATATTTATATTTGTTCGCCTCCTGGCTCCCGTCGCTTCCTATCTTTCGTTATTCCTATCTTTGTTCACCTTCCTTATCATTCATCGCGTCCTATATTTCGTCGCCCCTATCTCTCGTCATTCTTATATTTGTTTGCCCCCTGTCTATCGTCACCCCCATTCTTCGTCATTCTTATCTTCGTTCGTCATCAGGCGCCATCTCTGAATGCGTGATATTCGAGACACTCATGCCAGTGACAGTGTCCAATTTGTTGACAATATTGGCAGTTTTTGTAACTACTAGGGTGAATCGAATATAAACGGGAATTTATTTTTTAATAATTTATTGAAACAAAATACAAATACAAAACAAAGTAATTCCGTTTCTACATAGCCCCTTGAACTGAAATGAACTTTTGCCAGCGGATAGGGAGTTTGGTAATTCCTTTGTCCCAGAAAGTTCTCGGTCGTGTGTGCAGCCAGTTGCACACGAACTCTTCCACTTCTGCGTCATCCGGAAAACGCTTACCTCCGAGTGCTTCTTTCAGGGGTCCAAGCAAGTGATAATCACAAGGGGATAAGTCTGGACTGTATGGAGGATATTCAAGTTTTGTCCAATGAATTTCGTCCAGTTTATCACGTGTTGCAACAGCTGTGTGAGGTCTGGCGTTGTCATGAAGCAGCAGAACACTTCTGATGGGTGTACCACGTCGTTTGGTTCGACAAGCAGCCTTAACACTTTCCAGGAATTGACAATAGTAAGCAGAATTTACTGTTCTTCTTTCGTCAAGATAATCAATAAAAATGACACCTCTGAAATCCCAAAAAAACTGTGGCAAGAATCTTCCCAGCTGATGCGTGGCTTTTGGCCTTGACTGGCCCAGCCTCTTCTTTTTTCCGCCACTCCTTGCTGGCCTGTTTTGACTCTGGCGTGTACTGGTGGACCCAAGTTTCATCACAGGTGACAAGACGATGCAAAAATTCATCCCCTTCTCTCTCATAACGAACCAGGAGCCTTTGAGAGATTTCCAGTCGAACCTTTTTCTGCTCCTCAGTGAGGAGGCGTGTGACCCACCTCAAAGCGATTTTTCTGTAGCCCAAGTTCTCATGAATGATCGTGTGAGCACTACCATAACTTATGCCCACTGCAGATGAAATTTCATTGACTGCCAAGCGACGGTCACCTTTAATCAAGTCCTGAACAGCCTGAATGCTTTCTTGAGTGATGCTTTTCCACAGTTTCCCGTCCTCCCAAAAGCATCACCTCAAGGCCACAGGACTCCACCACACTTTCCCTGCAAGTAAGAAAGAAATTCCCGTTTATATTTGATTCACCCACGTATTGTAATTAATAAACAACTGACCCTCCATAAACAAAAGAAACATTAATAAAGAATTATTGTTTTTGTCAGTTTAACGAATGGTAAAATATAGGTGTGACACTTATAAAATAATATATTATTAGATTTTATTAACGATGGTAATTTTGTAATTATTATAATTAATAAATAACTAGACATATACAGGGTGTCATTTTAATGGCGCCCACGGACCACGGAAACGTATAGAGGACATCAAAACTAACAACTTTTCTCAGTAACATTTTTCTCGTTGGTGCATCATTTCGACGCTACAGTCGTTCAAAAATGCCCGTTTTGCCGCCTGAATGCTGGCAACCACATACAACATTTGATTACATTTGTGACGTCATATCCCGTCCTGATGCGATGCGTTCCAGGTTTGCCAGGAACACTCATATTCTGTGAAAAATGACATAGCTACAATCAGCCGCATTATGTATCGTAAAAGAAAACGAGATAACACGTTCTGTAACCTAACAGGAAGTAAACAAACGACACGAAAACTGGTAGAAAGAAAATAGAATTCAAGTGGAAGTAGTCATATCGAATTTTTACTTTGCTTACATGTCAAATATTTGCAAATCTACTGCAGTTACCAAGTTGGCATATACAATTTAGTCTATCCACTTCGTCCTTCTGATACTAGTTGTCTGTGACACACTGAACAGATGACAAAATAGATATGAAAGAACTCAAAATTCCAAAGGTAAGCAACACATAATACAATAATGTACGTATATTCAGGGCATTATGAGGCAAGTGACAAAAATGGTTGAAAAAACAGGGATATAAGTAGTGGTAATACAAGCTCTCCGACGACTGTGTTTATCTATGTACCGGATACACATGCAATGTAATAGTTTGCAACTGTGAACAGGACAGTATTTTCGCTACTGTGGTTTGTTACTGTGGTTGTACGTGTTTTAGCTGTAATGTAACAACGTGAACCTTGGATACTTCCGTTATCAGCACAGAAGTACCACAAGGCATCTGGACACAAACCTGTAGATACGTATCAACCTTGCAACGACATTTGCAAATATTTGACATGTAACTGGGCGTAAACAGCCACATGTAAGCTGTAAGCCCAATAAAATGTATTGTTGTTGATACTTGACATGTAGGCTGAGACAAAATCCGATATTGACACTTCATTTTGAATACGTTTTTACCATTTCTCATATCGTTGGTTCACTTCTCCCTTCCCCTGAGATGACTGCTCATCTTCTGGCTGGAAGGTTATGATGTTCGGTCTACTGGATGCATTTCTCACTTCGTTTTACACTTAATCATGTGGTTGGTAGTTTGTCAATTTTCACAAAATTTGTGTGTTCCTTGCAACCCTGCCGTGCGCTGTTTCGCCGCAGGAAATGACATCACAGATACGATCAAATGCTGTGTTGGTTTGCCACCATCCAGGCGGCAAAACGGTCTTTTTTGAACGGCTGTAGCGCCGAAATGATGCACCAACGAGAAAAATGTTACTGAGGAAAGTTGTTTGTTTTGATGTCCTCTATACGAATCTATGGTCCGTGGGCGCCATTAAAATGACACCCTGTATAATCAACAATGGAAGCAGTGATTCTATAACAAAATAGTTTCTTGCATTTTAACCATAAAAAAGGCGCGGGCCTCTGAAGCCCCTTCAGGTAAGAAAGTTTCTCGTACGCACGGTACACAAGGGTTGACATACCACCTCAAAATATTTAAAATGCAGAACTTGTCCTGGTACATTTTTTTTGACTTGGCCCCTCACACCGTTTCTTGAATGCAGTAGCATTTGAGTCATTCTAGATATTACCGAAATATCTCCAAATCTACGGCAGTTACCGGAGTCCCAAAAGTAATGACCTACACCCTTCGTATCCAGGGCAAGATTAAGACGAAATTGGGCCTGATGCTACAAATCTTCGGTGAACCATAAACACAACTACGTTATAGTTACGTCACAGCGCAAAGAATAATAGTGACTGTATAATAACTGTGTCTAGGCGTCCGAAATTGGGGCTCCAAATTTCATTCTAAGATTTATTTTCAGGTTAATATAGCAAATGAAAACGATTCAGCTTTCGGAAAATTCTCGTCTGTTTTCATCTGGGCCCATTTCAGGAATGTACCTAATGATGCAGCATCAATAAAAAATGTAAAGTGCTCCCCTGTGCATAGCACCACGCCATGAAGGCGTATAGGGGGTGTGGGGGTAACGCCCCACACTTTCTTGATCCGGTCGTGAGTGGGGGCGATGTGATCAGCATCACGCCCCTGACCGCCTTTACCCCCAGGGTTTCCCCCAGGTACCCATGTTATTCGACGCTGGGTGGGCGCCGGAGCCGCTTCCATCGTTAGAAAAGTTCCCGGATTTGAACCGGCCGGGGATCGAACCCGGAACCTTGAGCATGGTAGTCAGACGCGTTACCGACTCAGCCACCGCACCCACTTTAATCCGGCCCTGTTCGTATCCTCACCTTTCGTAAACGACACAATACACTGTGTCTCAAAGTTTGCATAGTCGAATTCTAGGTATACTAATGATCTAACGATCCTATGAGTTATGATCATTAAGCTCAAAACATGTAACCTACGCAGGCTCTTTAAAATGTCAAGATTGGCCACAATGTGGGAAAAAGTTACATAATATGTTCGTACACACACACATGTATATATAATTTAACAACACACATATTCGTGTTCTATCGTTCGAGATCGATGCAGAAGACTAGGTCCGGAGAATGAACGAACGAAGACTTTGTTTCCAGGTGAGGACCAGAATAAACTTTTTCAGGAGGACAAATATAATTTTCCTAGTGAGGACAATGCTTGATTTCAAATTAATTGAAACGTATATACAGGTGATTCTTATAGAACCAGCCTGACAATATGAGCTGTAATATGAAATATACCATACATATATTAACGTAATTTATACATGACGTACCTTGGATTGTGTGCCGTTGAATGTTGATATCGGAGCATGTGTCGAACTGTCAGCCATTTTCAAGAAGGAACGCCTCCACCCGCGTTTGCATATTCGCCGTGACTCGCGGCAGTGTTTCTCCGGTGATGTTCCTGAGGTGTCGGGAAAAATGCGCCTGGGAAAAGTGCGCTCTCGCAGTAAAAGTGGGAATAATGCGCCCTCCCAAGAGTAACCACAATGAAACGTGGGAAAAATGCACCCAGCACACACGACCTTCACCAATATGATAATATGTTGATTAAAACAACCTTTACGCATCTTTCCCTCACACTTAACACAGGCTTGGGACTGTCAGGAAAGATATTTTTTTTTAAGGTACAGTAAAAATATTCTCTTTTCTGGCGTGTTTAGAAGCTGGAGATGATGTCCTTTGTCATATGTTGCTTTTCATTTTACTTTTGTAATTTTTATTTTATTTGATTAAAGTTTTTATTTACATTGTATTTCCATTTCTTGTGACCTCCGTTGACGACCTTTTCCTCCATTTTTTGGATGTACGCCAGACTTCTCAGGCACTTGGTAAGGTCCTTGGGTGTGCTTGTTTTGTAAGTATGTAAAATTTTGCTAATCTGTTCATCCTCTTCGTTCCTTCCAAACCGATGCTAGCCCTGTCATATCTGTATCCGCTGTATTCCGCTTCCTGCTTCAGCGTCTTCAGAAGGGTGTAGAAGTTGGGATGAAGTCGAACTTTCTCCTGCATCTTAATGTTCCACCCTTCGACAGCATTGTTCATGCGGTGCGTTTCATCTCCACAGTGCCAAACATCAACTGGTAGATTTGGATTTTGCAGCCTTTGTTGTACAAAGTAGTCAAGAAACGCTGTCAGTTTCTCTCCTGCTGGCGCCGTACTATGGATTTGGAGCCACCCATCTTCAACGTCCTCGCCGGGGATCATTGCGATAGAAGAAAACAAATGAACGCAGTTAGATAACCGGGAATTCCAACCCTTCAATGCATTTGTTGGTGAAGGTCATGTGTGCTGGGAGCATTTTTCCCACTTTCTAATGTGGTTACTCTTAGGAGGGCGCATTTTTCCCATTTTTATTGCGAGAGCGCATTTTTCCCGGGCGCAATTTTCCCTGATTCGTTCCTAATTTCAGCCGAAATGTTGTCCTTTAAAGCTTGTAACGTACGCGGTTTGTTTGCATACACCCTGTCCCTCAGTAAATCCCACAAGAAAAAAATCCTGGCTTGTAGGGTCTTGTGAGTCTTGCGAGCCTGACACACGGTCACTGCAAACACGTTCGTACGTGCACCTCTATGTGTCCTTTAACTCTGCATCATAAGTGCTACCACCAGTCAGATCATCTGCAGAAGATTCGACATACCACAGCCCACGGATTGTTATGTCGTATTTGTGAGCATCACCTGCAGCATTATTAGCAAATTCATCAGGCCGGTTCCATAAGAATCACTATGTATTTTATTTTCCATATAAAAAGAACAATGAACAAAGTGAAAATTTTCAACTCTGGTTTTCAAGGGGTCTTTTGTACGTCTATGGTCCGGACCTCAGTTTCCACCATAACGATCTTTTCAATATTGTTAGTTTGTAATCGTAACTGCACTAAAAGTAACTTGATACAATAGTAACCCGTGTAAAGAAATAGTGCACAAAATTTAACAGAAAAATCAGATGTAAGAGCAAGAAGAATATGGCTTTCCATTTATGAGAAAACTCAATTAAATAAAATAGCGTAAATTTACCCTTCTACTGTAGCTGCCGTAAGATTTAATGATGATGGTAAATTTAATAAAACGAAGTTGCGCATTGTTCGTTGCACAATAAGGGCACGTGAAGTTAAGGTTTCACAAATTGCCGATCTCATTCATAATAGAGGAAATGTGATCAGGACCACGGTCCTGTAGCTTATGACCCTCCTCTCGTAATGTCTCCCAAGCAACGATTGGCCAGAAGCTCAGTGATATCTTGAGTCACGTTTTGAAAATAACCTAAAACAGAAATATACATAAATAATAATAATAATAATACTTTTTATAAGACGAATTTACCGTCTCGTGTACGTCTTGCTTATAACTACACCACTGATAGCCAATGGTATCGTTTCAATACAGAAATGCCCGTGACTGTACATTGCGTTACGGGTCAAGCTCCTCCCCCTATTGGTTTAATAATAGTTTTGTATTAATTGAATACTCGCATCAACATTTGATTAAATTCCTGCAATATTTGAAATTATTTAGAAAGTTCAGAGGTTGTCCACAGAAATAATGAATTCTTCATATACAATATTTTCATTTTAGTCATACTTCCTGTACTCATAGTACTGAACGTTGAACCTTTCCCATTATTTATAATGCGATTGTGCACATTTAAGTCGAACCCGCAGCAGATAATATTAGTTTAACAGTACAGAAACCCATAATTGCGAAAGTTTTACTATATGACTTTAATTTGGGATTCTTTATTAATTTCTGTAACAATCAAAATCCACTTTAGAAAGACGAAGAGTGTTTGCAGAATTTCCACCCAGCGTCTCAAGTACAACTTTAAATATTATTACACAAATTTTAGACATTAATTTTCTGTTGATTGTGCTTCAAACTTCGAGGACCATGACTTTTAGGAGAAGGAAAACGAGAGAGGGGGGGAAGAAACACCCTGGGAACCATTATTCAAGTATAACCACGCCAATTCGCTCCCATTATCAAGACAGAACATGTACGCATTCATCGCAACCCATTCATTCTGCTCCGGAAAAATCACATCTTTTCCACTCCTCTGTCTTCTATGTTTTATGCACTTTTTCCCTTTCATCCTTTTTCGTTCTTTTATCTTTCTCCTTCCCCTTATCCTTGCTCGTTCTTTCTTTATCTTTGTCCTTTCAACCGAAATTTTGGAGGCTTCCAAAGCGTGTCTGAAGCTTCGACCTCCATCAGGCATTCTGTTTCCGAATTCTTACATCAATGTTGCCAATCTATGTATTCAAAAAATCGTTAGATTGTACTCTCAATCTTATTTCCAACTTTAAAGCACAAATTGAATGTATGAATTAACATTTTCTGATGCTTCGGCACACACAGACATTTTGTACAGAGGTGTAAATAATTTATTTATTTATTTATTCCTTGTTTTGGATGGCGAAGTTAAGGCACAAGCCTTTTCTTCCACTTAACCATCTATACTTTACATTTTATAAATTAATTATTATAGCTAACTGTTTGTGAAATATATAAAAACTAAAAACATTAAGATAACAAAAAATGAAACATATAAAAACTAAGAACATTAAGAACCAAAAAAAGAAAAGAAAAACACAAGAAAAAAAAGAATAACACGCAAAAGAACATAAAGAAGAAAAGGTACATGCACACTAAGAAAGGTAAAATACACTTGAAACATAAAAACACACACAACAAACATACTCAAATTACAGAAAAAGTCGGTGGGTGTTGGTCCTACAAGTTAACATGAAGGTTTAATTTCATTTTCCTGTTTTCAGTACTGGTAAGTTGACTCCAGAAGATGATTTCTTAATTTTGATTTGAATTTGACGAGGGAAGAAGAGTTTCTTATGTCATTGGGGAGGTCGTTCCACGCTCTAGTAGCAGTGACCGTTAAGGAATTTCCATAAAACGTTGTCTTGTGGGAGGGAATGGCCAGCAGAGAGTAGTCTCTTGAACGGGTGGAAAAGGTGTGTGCTGCGCTTAAGGGTTGAAATCGAGAAAGTAGATAGGAGGAGGGCTCTCGTGAGTTTACTATTTTGTAGAGCCCTGTAAGAGCGTAGAAGCGGCGGCGAGTGGAAAGGTCGAACCAGCCCCGTTTCCTGAAAGCCGGGGTAAGTTGGTCAAAATATTTGATATTATAAATATAGCGCACACATGCATTTTGTATTCGCTGTAGACGTCTTGATAGTTCACCGTTGAGATCAATATACGTCAAGTCAAAGTAGTCTATTTGGGACAGAACTAACGACTCCACAAGTGTTTTCTTTACCTCTTGCTTTAAAATGTTTTTTTTTTTATGCGATACAGCTGGTGTTATGCTGTGTAGGATCTTTTGTATATGACCTCTACATGGTCACTCCAAATGAGGTTTACGTCCACAACGACTTGCGTCAAAAGTCCTGGGTTGCACTTGATCGATCGAAACAACCGACGAAGAGTGCTTACACTGGGGAGGGAGTGATGTAGTTTCTCTCCAAGGAAATGGTACGTTTTCTTACTTAAACTCCAGAGCGACAAAGCAATTGTCACGTCTTCTAGATTCCAGATTCTAGATTTGCAGTTGAGCAAACAGTCTGGTGAGAAACACTTGTGTAGGATTCTTCGAACTTGATTTAAGATGATTTTTCGTTGCTTAATGGGATTAAGTGTTTTCCGCAAAGTCTCAAGTTTTGCTGTAAGTGTTATGTTTCGTAACTTTTCTCCTTTCAGTTTCTCTTCCAAGTGTTGTACGTGCGCTCTTAATTGTTCATTCTTCCCCTGCACAAAATTGATGGGGGCATCATTGTGACAGGTCTCCTCTATCCGTCGCTTCTTCTTGGGATGCACATCGTCCACCAACTGCACACGCTTCCTATTCTCCCTGGCCTCCTGTCGGTCATTGCGGGCGGACTTCCTGGGGAGCTAACACGAGGTAAACGAAGGTAAAACGCCCGTTTTTTAGTATTTTTTTTAAGAGGAAGTCCCAGCAATTCATTTTGCAGATCTCGTGCAAAATCTTCTTCACAAAAATGTTTTGAACAAACCCTACTGTTTTCAGGTTTGAACGGGTTTTTCGATTACATCGCGCAACCCACGAAGCACAAAGAAACAGAATCTTTTGGGAATTTGTAGAAAACTAATATTATACTGTTTCTCCCGTTATTTTTGCTCGTCGCGACACCGCACTCGGAAGGCATTATAAATGCAACATAAACTGCAACACTTCACATCCACACAAGTAAGAATTACGAGAAAAAAGTAGCCTTTTAAAACACAAACAACAAAACAGATCAGCCTTTCAAAACAGTAAACACGTCTCTTTTCGTATGGGGTAAAAGCTCAGCTGGATTTTGTCCGCCTGTGACGTCACACCCTGGCCGGTCGCGGAAATGGGCGTGTCTGACACCAGCCTCTTCCTTCTAGTAGTCTTGGGGTAAGCAGGGTGTTGGGCGCTGGACTCGACATCCATTTGGCATAGCTTCCTAAAATAGGCCGTGGCTGGGCTTAGTGTTACCATCTCTTTAAGATAGTAACAAAGAAAACTACGCTGGTCCAGGCGAGAAAATAAGATATATTACTGGACTTACCAGTACTGAAACCAGGATTCTCTTTCTGCATGCATTGAAGTGGATGACCAAAATAAACTGGAGAACACCCGCATGTTACTTTTAACACTTGCACAGATTTGACATCAACGCACACACACTCGATATAAACACTTGGAATATGATAAACAAACATACTTAAGTACGAAAACACAAAAGAACACACGGAAGTAAACACAGTACATAAACTGAGAGATGCATTACATTTGGTGGCGATTTATGAGGTGTCATTCATTCGCTTTCGTTTCGCTTCCGTCGTTGTGGTTTGCATCTTAACCTTAGCGCCGTAGGAGAAATTCGAACTCGCGAGCCGTGTTGATGCTTGTCCTACCGTTGCCGCCCTGGATGATGATTCGGCCATCGGAGGTCCAGAAGCTCCTCACCCCAAACGTCTCCTTGGCACGGCGGAGAAGTTGCTGCCTCGTTGCCGTCAGGGATTCTGTTATCAGGAGGCCGCTTCCTTTGAGTTTCCTCTTGGCTCTCCACAGGTGCTCCCGAGTTTGATACCTCAGGAACTTCACGATGATGGGACGGTGCCCCTGCTGTACAACTTCGGCCGACGTACGAGTTGGGACCCAACTTGTGCAGGTGATCCACGTCGGAGGCGCCGAGACTGATGCCAAGTTTCGTGGACAAGGTGTCTATGACAACTTTCATCGTATCTTCGGCTGTTGTTTCCGATATGCAGTTGAGGAGGAGGCAGTTTCTTCTACTGTACTGCTCAGCGGCGTCTATTGCTTCATCCTGAGACAGCATTCTGTTGTGAAAGCTGTCCATGTCCGAACGCATCTCTAGTATCTAGTCTTTAAGCTCCTTTATATTTTGTAGGAGGAATTCCAAGATGGTGCTGCTTGAAGTTGTCTCTGCGTTGGTCGTTTTTACTTTGGAGTTCAACTTGCTGAGAGTTGCCTCCAAAAGGCTGCATCTCTTGTCCAGGCTTCTGCTGTTTATCTTCTTGGAGGCCATTCTCGTCCGAAGGTAGCAACACTGAGTAAGAAGATCGTGGTACTCGGGAAAATGCGATGTCTCGTAATTGTAAAAAAAGTTTCTTTTTGTGGTACCCGGCTTCCAATTTCAGAAAGTTTGTTGCTCAAATGAGTCAGTGGGACTCTGGCTATGTTTAAGTCCATACCACAAATTCAAATGTTAGGTTTTGCCAGAGAAATGTGGAGGTGAAATTCCGCACAAAAGTACACACAGCCGATCTCGTCCGCACTTCGCCGGAGGTCATGGGCATGGATGTTGTGAGTGTCCATTCATCAATTTGCATCACTCATCCCCAAATGTGGCACAAAAGGTGAAGTAAAATGAAGCAAATCAATCAATCAATCAATGCAAAGGGTCTAAAGGGATCTGCACAGGTCAAACACAACATACGATTAAGGTAAAAACATGCTAAAAAACCTTCATCATAGACATTAGAAGAGACCCGCACGTCTCAAAAAGCTAAAAACATTAGTTTAAACACTGTCATCATCTCCCAACATGGATGATAAATTTCTGGAAACGTTAAAACATTATCTCAGCAAATTTAAATATTCACATTCGAGAAGGGTTTGATGAACACTTAAAACGACATTACAGTCACGGCACTGCATAGGGTCCAGCACTTATAGCCAATGACGATGTGTAAGACGGCTGTGTCCAATTCGAAGCCGAGTTAACATGACCTCTTCTCGGCGGGAGGGACGGGACGAGCCACATGACGTGATAGGACGAAGCTTGTTTCCCGTCACCTCATCCCACTTTCCTGCAACGTGTCTAGAAAGAAGACTCGCACTTGAGAAACATTCTGCAGAACTTTTGATATTCAGATAACTATTCTACTGATAGTTAAGCAACATGTTTCTTACAGTTGCTGTGCGAGGAAATATGAAACTTAACACTGTTCATTAAACATAACTACCCTTCAAATATTTTCCCAGATTTATAGCTATAAGTGAATAATTTTGTATGACAGGTGGAAAAGACGAAACACGTCATCGTTACTTCATAAGAAATTTATTTTAATTTCTGTTATAAAAATTAATTATTTAAGGCAAATAGAGAAGGTAATTTGCTTTGAATATTCTATCTAAAGGAGAAATTAATTGTTTATTGGTGCCACGGATGGGACACAACATAAAACAACAGTAAATAAAAAAAATTAAAATTAACAAACAATATGTAAAATACATCTACTTTCTAACATAATTAAGTATAAAACTTGAATTTTTATCCAAACGACAAATTTAGATTGTTCACTCACAAGATAGGATAAAGTTGCAGCATTGCATTTAATTTTAAAAATTGAAATTTACGGTCACTTTGAAATTTAATGCCTGCCCCAGATACACGAACTTTGTCAAGGTATTTAAATCACAAAGTTGTCAATGCATGGATTTTAGATATTCATAGCTGAATTACACTGGTCGACATTTTGAGAAAAAAGTTCTGATGTTTTCAAATCAATAGGTGTTTCTGGAAGTATTTTGAATGCTGATCACGCAAATAACATCCATTTTTTCAAATCACGTCAGAATTTTTCACAATTTTACAATTAAAATTATCATATTCGCCATTCTACAGCATTACACCTATTATAGAAGGTAACAAAATATATTTATACAAGGAAACTTTCGGTTGTTTCCAAACCAATAGGTGATTCTGGAAGTATTTTGAATTCTGATCACGGAAATCAGATCAATTTCTTCACATCATGTCATGTGACCGGTTTCAATGAGTTTGCTACGATATTGTAGAAGGCTCTACTGCATGTTTATAGAACATTCAAAATGTTTAGCTTTTAGGAGAATTTTTGCTTCAGGCTGTTTCAGCCGCAGATATACGAGGTGCTTTCAAAATGTTCATGAAATGGAATCATTGTAACTGAAAAGGGCAAACTATCACAGCCTTCATTGGTATTTTGCCATTAGGTGGTGCCATAACATCGTTAAAACTAGGGAGAGAGAGAGAGAGAGAATCTGCCTAGTTAATGGCTTTAGAGTGGATATTTTACATATGATATGTGTAGATCACAGTATAGCATCAGCCCTCCAAAATTTCTAGTAGATACAAAATAACACCTCTAAGCCTTCTAACTTTCTATTCCTATGCTCATCTGAAAAATACATCTGGGATTTTTGTTTCTTATTCTACGAAAATCTACTCTTAACCAGTGTTTTCAATTAAAGTTGTAAATTCCTAATTCTGGAGTTCAAACTTTCAAAATTATATAAAATACTAATCTAACTATTTATAATACTCTCCCAATCGATCGATTTATTTCTTTATCCGTCTTCCTTATCAGCTGCGAATTTGCAGAGATCTTCAAAACAGAAGACAAATAGTACAGACGAATAGCAATCTCTGGAAATTCTGCAGCTGCTGAAGAAAATTAACTTAACGAATGGTGTTTCAGATATGTATTTATGATAAAATTTAAATTTGCTGTGGATCAATAATCGATATCAGGTGATTTAGCACGATTTTATTATGCATGCGAAACTTCGCTTGTGGCATTCATTGAATACTATTTAATTAAAGTTGTTTGCAATTACTGATACTTTTAGGTTATCACTACCATATTAAAAGCCAATGAGACAATTATCAAAAAAAAAAGAAAAATATGTCCATGACTGTCTGCCTCCTCCCTCTAAATGTCGAAAATGGGATATCCTTCGTTTCATTCTTCAATCCTTGTGTCCATTTTTGCTCAACTAGGCACTGGACCTGCAGATTAACATTCCGAACTAACCACTGGAGTGTCAGGCCACCGAAAATCAAAACGGGATTGCTTAAATATGAGGTGTTCACTATGGGTGGGTATACCAGTGAAGGGAACAACTGTCGAGGATAATATACGTAAAATGATTAAAGCCCTGAAAAGGACTGTTTCCACTCACAATACATTCAGCGCTATCTGGTACTTTTAAACAATAAGCCAGGACGTTATTTCCTAAGAATTTGTATTCCCCTTGTTTATTGTGTACTATTTCAATTATTGTTATTATAAAATATTATTACAATTTACATTTTTATAAGGTTTACATTTGTATTTAAGATTACAAGAATTTTCATTCGTATAATTTGTTTATCCTGGTTGTTCTGTTTTCCAAAAAAGAAAAAAAATAGAGGTTAACACATTGTAAATTGTTGGAGATAAAATTTGGATAATATTATTAAGATTTGTATGCAATAAAGATTTTGAAATTGATTCGGATAACGAAATCAGTGATTGCTTTATATATTATGGGTTACTTTTATTTATTTGCGCCGATCAAAGTGGTAATTACAAAGACAGACGTTCAAGCTTGGAACCACGGTTAAGGTATGGGAGCATGTGTCCCTTAATCTATTATATTAGTTACTTACCCCTCCGTTAGACGCCTGGGGTACAGGTGTCCCCTATAGATATTCATTGCAAGATTGCAACACTGTGTACTATACTACACGTGGGAGCTATCGTGTAGCTAAACCTCCTTTCTTTTCTTTGTTCTAAGCACAGTTGAGCAGTTCAGCTTCACTTCTAAGCAACGTAATTTTACGAAGCTGACGCCAGTCGCGTGCTTGGTCTACAGTTGTCCCCAAAGCCTCTAAATGCGTAACGAGGAAAAATCATTGCGTCGAAAGACTAACACACGCCTAATTCCGATGTTATATGGAAGTGGTTTAATGAGTAAACGTAGCTATGTATTAGTGCCGAAATTGAACATTACACTCCTTCGGTTGTTACGTATTTAGGAGCGTAGGGGAAAATTGTACACCAAGCATGCGACGGCATTATTAACTTTATAAGGTTACGTCATTTTGAAAGTGAAGCAGAAATATGCAGATGATCTTAGAAGAAAAAGAAAGAAGGAACATTTTACACACATGATCAGTGTATTTATTGACTGACTGAACTGTTGTTTTAAGTCCACTTTATTCACAGATAGCCTGATCGGGACTGGACCTACATATTAAAGTGAGATACGAACTACTATGTGTCTCCACCTGGTATCGAACCTGGAACCCTTTGATTACACAGATACGACGTTCCAACTTTTCCTTATCGCCCTCTTTTTACCTTTTTACTCATTGTCACACTTACCAATTTTTACTAATTTATCTCTTTTTCTCATTTTGGACAGACACATCCATGGATTCGAACCCGATAACTCTGGCTTCATAGCGCGCTGTGCTGACCACTCTGCCTACACATTTCTCTTCGTCGCATCCCACTACGTCATTGTGGAAGCACTACGTAATCAGTGTAATCCACGGTGTATGTTTTTCCTTAAAGATGGTTAAAGGTTTGGGGGACAGGTGTACGGATACGCGCCTATTCACTTAAAAAAAAATGGCGCGCCTAACGAAGGGTTAGTCATCTATTCAACTCACGATGCAGATAAACATCGTAAAATAACGTAAATGCGGTGCAGAAGGGAAAAAAAGAAGGAAGGAATTTAGTAATTTGTGCATGCAGATTGCAACACTGTTCATTCCTACTCCACCCTCGCAGCTCTCCATTGAGTAGGGCGGCAACATCTGGGGAAAAAGGCGGAAGATTGCCAGCTGATTTACGCTCACGATCCGCTACTTGGGCTAGGAGAACTTCCTCCGTGTTCATGAGGCGATTTTTGCTCCGTCGTTTTCGGAAGGAACTCAGGCGTTAAAAGCGCACGCGGGGGATTCCCCTTGTGTAGTTGCGGTAATTATTGCTTGTAAGCGCGGCTGCCATGATTTCACCGCCTGTTACGAACTCAATAACCACCCGCTGGGCTGGAAAGAATGGCTCCACTTCCCGGCCTTTACAAAGCTCTGAATCTTGCGGGTTTTCGCCTGGTAGTTCCAAGGGTTCTTTCAAAATATCTCCAAGTACTTCCTCATAAACATACTCATCTATATTTCCACTAAGACTATGTCATGAATAGGGCTTCTACATTAAGTTACATGTGACTACTTCATTAAGGAATGTAGAATTTTTCTGAACATTTAAGCAGTCCCGTATTTCGGCATCCTAGGCAGGATTGTGGTTTGTGTCACACATCCTAGACCAAACACCGACATTTTATGTGAGCCCTTCGATATTTTCCTCTTGTGCCGTGATTTGATATTTACATCCTACACATTTTGAAACTAGGAAACAAAGAAAACCCATTAAAAAAATATATGTTATATTTAAGGATTCGTAGTTTTCAATTCTGACTTTGAAAAAAAGTTTAACATATTTATGAGAATCTCAGTCATGTCTTAATGTCTATATAATATCTTCCAAAACCTACTATTAAAAAATTACATTACTTACACATCATGATGATTGGGTATCGGGTACGAATTCCGGCCTGGGCATGGACGTTTGTGAGTCTCCATTCATAAATTTCATCATATCATCACTCATCTCCATATTCGCAAATTAGCCAAAAGTGTCACAAGCGAAATAAAATGAAGCAAATCAATCAATCAATCAATATGATACCACAAATTTTCAACCTTGAAATCCCTTCTGTTTTCGGCAAGAATTGATCTTCTACTCATGAGAAACACTTTCTACTTCACAAGGTACAAATTGTACGGTAACAATATCTCACACGTCAAGTCATGATCACCTATATGCTACGTAGTACCCCACACACTGCGTAGCCGCTGTGCTTTTCCAGCAGGCCGGGATTCGAACCGGGACTCGTAGCGTCGTAGCGTGCTGTTCCAACTAATCCTCCACGGAAGTCGGCGGGATGGAAATGGGAAGTTTTTTTAATCAGAGGAAGACATTTCACCCAACGCACAGATAAGAAATATAATGTTAATGGTGGTTGTTGGCTCTAAAATATTTACGAAATTTATGTGTAGGCTAAATGATTCACATGTACATTTTCATATGCATTAAACAAAAACTTTTATAAATACATTTGCCCATTCGATATTTAAAATGCATAATTATCCGGGACCTAGTTATAAACCTGAGCAACCAATTTCAATTTTCATAATGGCGCTCAATGTATTTTTAGACTGTGTGACGGTCATGAGAATGGCGCTTTTTCCCTGACGAATTTTCGTTGATAAAGTGTTAATTCTTTAGGTAGCTCACGGAAACAACAGCGCCATTGTGTCCCAGCAAATTGAAGTCACAGATGTGGAACCCTGGAATTAATCTATAAAAGGTAAAGTGCTCCCCTGTGCTTAGAACCACGCCATGAAGGCGTATAGGGGGTGTGGGGGTAACGGCCCACACTTTCTTGATCCGGTCATGAGTGGGGGTGATGTGATCAGTATCACGCCCCTGACCGCCTTTACCCCCCAGGGTTTCCCCCAGGTACCCATGTTATTCGACGCTGGGTGGGCGCCAAGGCCGCTTCCAACGTTAGAAAAGTTCCCGGATTTGAACCGGCCGGGGATCGAATTTGGGACCTTGAGCATGGTAGTCAGACGCGTTACCGACTGAGCCGCCGAGCACGCGAAATCCTCATGCACCTCCTCTTACTCAGAGAAACGGATGTGTAGAGATTCCATCACCGTAGAGAAGCCTTCATGACGATCTCGGGTAACAAGCCGTCTTTGTCAAAGCGAGTAATATGATATGCCTCGTGCTCGTCTTAATGAGCTTCATAATCACATAGCTCCGATTTCTGCATGTCATTCTTACCCGGATTTTTACTCAAGCATTGTGATGCTTATTAGAGGCATTATTGAAATTTGTGTGGAGAATGCCAAATGACCATGCAGCTTGAAATTCTTACGGACAATAAAAGTGCTTTCACTCTTAAGACTTGGATACGAGACTTTTACTTATGAGTTTACATGAGAACAAATATTTAATCTTGACAGATAAAAGCAAAATGTCATGATAGCTTACGGCAAACTTTTCTAAAATTAAGTTTCCATAAAAGTATAGTGCAAATTACTTGAAAATCAGCTGAGGGCAGAACCTGCTTTAAAGACAAAGCATAACTGCTAAACGAAATATATTTGTAACCTTACCAGATGATGATATATATAACTCCACTTTCCTTTTGACATTTTTGTTCAACAATGTTTAATTTTAAACTCCTAAAAAGCCATGTTTTTCATAATACGATACATATAAACAAGGTTAGGTTATGCTTTATATGTTATTATTTTATGCTGGTTTTCTACCTTATACCTTAATACCTACGATGAGAGTTAATTATGAGAAATAGTGCCTCCCCGATGGGCGCAGTGGTTACGTCGTTGCATTGTAATCAAAGGGTCCCGGATTCGCTTTCCGGTGGAGGCACATAGTGGTTTGGATCTCACTTTTAATTTTAGGTCCATTTCCCACCCCACCCCTAGGGGTGCCAGGGGTGTCTTGGAGTTCAACGGCATTGGGAGTGTCACTATTCATCTTAGCGACCCCGAAAACATAGGCGTGCGCAGACCCTCTGATTAGGGGGTGGGGCAAAAGCCTAGATGAAAGTTCAGTCGGGAAAGATTTAAACCTCATTTTATCTCACCGTTTTAGTTTCAATACATATACATATATATATATATATATATATATATATATATATATATATATATATATATATATATATATATATATATATATATATTTTTAGATCCAAATATTTTCAAACTGGTTTAATATGGCACAAGAAATTTCGTGGATCACCATGGCATCCTCTTTTACAATTTTTATTTATTAAGAATACTATCGTTCGTCGCCTAGGGCCAACGCTCCCTAGCTACGGCTCTGAATTTGACAGGACTGTAAGAAAATGAGAAATTGCGTGCGAGGCGAGCAAGAAAATTTTATGAAATGTATTTTTATATGTAAAGAATTTGATATCTATGGGGGCAATTGCCCTCCTGTGTCTCTGCAGGTGCTCTTGGCCGCCTGGAAGAAATAATGCAAGAAAGACGCGAAAACTAATTCCATCTTGAGTATCATTTTGTCCTTCACTCTTAGATTCTCCTAGTCTTGATATTTTTTTACCTCAATGTTTGCCCTCCTATAATGGATTTCCGTTCAAGGTTGGGGACAAGATATGCCCATTGCACCCCTGCGGTTTCGCCATTGCACCCTCTTTCCCCTTAGTTGCTTTGAACTTTAATCGGCTTGAAAATACTTAATTTCCTTGAAGAGTATAATATCGTTTAAGAACGGCGGTAAGATTCCTCTCCATTAAATTTCTAGGTGAAAGTACAATAATGTAGGAGGGAGATGGACGTCTGGAAGGGTGGGGAGCAAGGATGGCCACACCTCCCCCTTAGAAATCTAATGTCAACCTAAAAGTATATATATTTCACACGTATAATTTGATTTCAATCATCCATCCAATATACATATATATAGCCCCAATCCCATCACTCACTGACATAAATGTTCTCCATGAAGAGAGCCCCGGAGGCGAAAAATGCCCGATTACGACCCCCCTCCCCCCGAAATCGTCCCAAAAGGGCGAGAAAATTAAAAAATCGCTCAATCAGCCCTTCCTTAAGGGTGAAAATGCTCTTTTCTAACATGTCAACCCCTTCCCTAGGGGTACCAAAGGTGTCTTGGAGTTGAACGGCATTGGGAGTGTCACTATTCATCGTATCGAACCCGAAAACTATGGATTTCACACAAATATCGGTCGTTTTACATGTCACCCACTTCCCACCCCACCCCTAGGGGTGCCAGGGATATCTTGGAGTTGTACGGCATTGGGAGTGTCACTATTCATCTTAGCGACCCCGAAAACTACGGATTCCACACTAATATCGGTCGTTTTTTATTATTTTTACATGTCACCCCGTTCCCACCACACCCATAGGGATGCTACAGGTTTCTTGGAGTTGAATGACATTGGGAGTGTCACTTTTCATCATAGCGACCTAAAAACTATGGATTCCACTCAAATGTCTGTCGTATTACATGTCATCCCTGTCCCAGCCCCATCCTAGGGGTACCAGGGGTGAACGGCATTGGGAATGTCACTATTCATCGTATCGAACCCGAAAACTATGGATTTCACACAAATATCGGTCGTTTTACATGTCACCCACTTCCCACCCCACCCCTAGGGGTGCCAGGGATATCTTGGAGTTGAACGGCATTGGGAGTGTCACTATTCATCGTATCGACCCCGAAAACTATGGATTCCACACTAATATCGATCGTTTTTATTATTTTCACATGTCACCCCTTCCAAACCTCACCCCTAGGGGTGCCAGGGGTGTCTTACCCCCACAGTATTTCTTTCCAGATTGTAGGTCGTATGTGTACCAAATTTGGTCATCGTGAATGTCACCAATTAGCTTACCGACTCCAAAAACTATGGATTCGACACTAATCTTGGTCATTTTTGACATTTTAATTTTCACCCCCTCTCAACCCCCATACCGATAGGTGATGAACTTTGAGTTGAAGGGCATTAGGAGTCTCACTATTCATCTTATCAACCCCGAAAACTATGGATTCGACGCTAATATCGGTCGTTTTCGATTATTTTTGCATGTCACCCCCTCCCAACCCCCACTCCTAGTGGTGGAAGGGGTATCTTACCATCCCCCCGCAGTATTTCTTCTGGAATTGCAAGTGATACGTGTTCCAAGTTTGGTTGAAATCGCTCCAGGCATTCGAGAGTTATTCCGGAACAAACATACATGTACAAGCATACATACATTTTTATATATTATTAGATTCCAGATGAATAGCTTAATAGTTGAACAACATTTCGACCATTTCCAACAATGTATATGTTTTTGAAAAAGGTACATGGTAATCTATGAAATTAAATTACAGGTACAAGATTATAAAAATGTACAAACTAGATATATTTCATAAACATACAAAAAATGTTTTACACTTGCAGCAAATATTAAACTTTAAAATTATATATATATACAGTATATATCAATACGAACAATACGTTTTGATACATTCTATACAGTGTAAACATTCAAAGTATTTGCAAATTAGAGTTGTTCCTTGACAATAGGGAATAGAACATAGTTGAAGGTAGTTAATAGCTGGGCATAAACAAAAATTGAGAATAAACAATAGTTGCGAATAGTCAAGAAGATAAAAAGATGGATGGTAATAGAAAACTATACTTATGGACTCCGCATCCGAACATTGAGTCCTGGCACCTTCCAATTACAATTCCCATACTCGTCTGACTTGCCAAACTGATCGATTATCTATTTTAGGATTCTAGATACAAATAATATCAGACGAAAATTCACCTTAGAATAAATTCACGCTAATACAGTTAAGTGTGAATGGCGCAGAATTAATTATCGTTCCTAATTCTTGTACTTTTATTCACACTACAGAGTTTATATTGTCAAGATTGATTGCTTGTTTGATTCGCTTTATTTTACTTCGCTTCTTGTTCCACATTTAGCTAATTTTCGAAGATGGGGATTACTGATGATAGGATGATATTGATGAACGGACACACACAAACATTCATTCCCAGGCCGGGAATCTAGGCCAGGACTCCTAGCGTCGTAGTGCCATATGCTAACAACTCCACCACAGTAGCCGGCTATATTGTAAAGAAATTTTTGCAATTCTCAAAATTAGCATAGAAACATATTTTTTTCTGAACTTTATATAGCAACCAATTCAATTATTAAGATTCTGTGCAAAATACAGAAAGAAAGACGTTAGTTGTAATATTGCATATTTGTATAAATTAACCTTCTAATTTGCCCAACTATGACTACGAGAACATTGTGCAAATAACTTCAGTATCCGAGATTCCTCCCACTTTGACTGAATCAACATTAGCCCAGTGGAGGGTCACTGTGAGGCAGAAGTTAAACAAAAGTGGAAGTTCAGCAAATATTCAACTCTGTATCCAAACGGGGGATGTTTGTGAACGAGACATCCTCTATAAGTCATAGGGGAAATCGTCCACTCGGAGGCACTCGATTACTTACAGGCCATGCACACAGAGCGTACTGCACAAAAAAGTGCAAGGGATATTTAAGTGCTTTGGATTTCAGGAATGATAAAGGAAATATAAAACGGACTATCTTCATCAAGCAGTCTTTGAATAAGACAAATATTTCTCAGTACACGCAGCTCTGAGTTTCGGTTAAAAGTAGAAGCATAAAGCTAGAGGTAGGTATATCATATAAAGAGGAGGAGAGAGATTTTATTCTGAAAACATTTGACATGTCGCTTGGAAAGAAATCATTATTTAGTCTCATGAATTCTAATACAAATGAAGCAGGAAAAAAGTGCCACATTTCGCGTGAACGTTTCAGTTTTGGATTTACAGAGAGGTCATTAAATATGTTTCATCACACGATGACAAGCGCTTTGTGTGCTCGACTTAGATTTGAAAACCGATATCTCTATTTTGGTCTATTATACATCATACGTACGTCGATTTATAACACCCGTGCATAAATAAATTGATTGATTGTTCGATTTGGTGTTTTAAGTCCACTTTATGCACAGTAAGGCTAATCGGGACTTGACCTATAGTTTAATGTGGCATCCGAACAACTTTGTGCTTCCACCGGGAATCGAACCCTGGACCCCTTTGTTACAACGCAACGACGCTACAACTGCGCCATCGGGGAAGCCCACGTGCATAAATTAATTTCCTTCTTTATTTTACCTGAGGCTCAATGGCGGACAATCAAAACTTCACGGTAACTTAGGGTTTGGTAACGAATGTTGCCATATCTAGAAATTTTAAATTGGGTTGGATACATTTTAAACCTTATCATCTCAAAGATTATCCTCACTCACTGACTCATTATCGTAAAATCCAAACTTCTTGATCCAGAAATCTGACATTTGAAGGGTGTGCTCCTCTCATGACGTTAGAACCCACTAAGAAAGGATTTTCCGCAATTCAACCCCAAAAGTAGGTGAGGGGTACTAAACTTTAATTTTTGTTTGGTAAGTTTATAGCACCAATTCTTGGACCTAAAGACATGAGAGTACTTATAAAAGTGCACAACAGATGGCCCTATGTCTCAATACAGCTCGTTATGGTTGTATTTTGCGGAGATCCATGTTCAACAGACTTACAAACTCACGTAACATTGTATGAAATATGCAAATATGACATAAGCCGGACGAAGATGTAGGCCAGTCGGTAGTAGTCTACAAGGAAGACGTATTCACAACGCACTTTAAAGGTCGAACAGGTATTTACTAAATCTGTATTATAATTCTCTGTCATAATTTATTCGTAATGCTCTTTGAACGTCGAGCTACTTGCGTTGCGTTTACACACTATAACATTTCATACTCGCGAATTTGTTCCATCAACACAAAAGCTATGTCTTCCATGCATTGTGCGAATTAAGCTTCTTGCTTTGGGGGAGATGCCCACTCGGTGCCGTATTTGTGATTTCCTTTCCGGGGAGGAGGGAGGGGGTAGGTAATTTTTTAGGTATTTAGATTTTTATATGTTAATAGTTAGTAAACTCTACTTCCAGTTCTAGATATTAAATCTTATGATAACATTTAAACGTACTTCATAAACATTTTTTTACATTCTAAGAAAATCCAAGCCCATACACACAAAAAGATATTGAACTATTAACACCGAGAAAACTTGACCAAATATCTCTTGCGCGGTCAACTCAATGACGACGTGCCTTCAACGAATATAGCTTAAGAAATCCGCTCTTCTTGCAATGACGATAGGCTTTCATAATTTATTTGCCAATGGACAGAAAACTTCAGACGGGAAGCAGGATGCAATTGTTTCAAACCATTTTGTTGAGGGAAATCCCTTTCATCTCCGTCCTCCCGTTAATTAGCACACTGTTTCTTTGAGTGAGGAAGATTCAATAACTTCCTCAGCAACGACTTTGTCGTCACAGGTGGCTGCAGTTCTTGAAATTCAAGACACCGACTAAAATAGAGCATCTCATCTACTCATAATGCTGTCTCATTATTATCACTTACGACGCATCTCTTGCATTGAGGAATCTTCGCAAGGTTGCACAATCTTCTACATCAAACCGTTCACTGCCTTCCGGCATGTGTGGAAGAGAACCAAGCCCCACGATGGTTGCGGAAGACTTCAGAGACTGCTCATGGAGCGATATTCCAACTTATCTCACTTTTATGGTGACATTACATCCACTCGGCCATTAGGGGTCTCGCCATCCAAACCACAGAATGAGGACCAATGCTTTGCTCTCACCAGTTGTGGTCTTCCACGTCAAAATCTTAATAGACGCCTCCGCAGTGCATGCCTCAAAGACATTTCAAAAGCAAGTGAAGGCTTTCTTTCATAAATCTTTCTTGATATTTTCCTCTGCAACATTTATTCCGCCATAATGTCTCCGATGTGTCACAAGATTGCGTTTTTCACTGGAACCCCGTGGTGTATTCAACAGGAAGCGTAAAATTCTTTATGTCCGTCTCTGGTGATTAAGAGCTGTTTCGCCTATCTACCATCGACAGTTTAGGGCTCAAGGTTGTACCTCGTTATGGAGTTCACAATTTTTTTTTCATTCCCTAAAGCATTAAAAGTGGAGAGAAATATGAACAATTTACATGCTTTCCTCTCCAGTGTGAACATGTCTACCATACACGCAGTCTTGTTCTCAGCTGTAAATAACAAAACATTAACTAGGGGAACATTCACACGCACAAGGAACAAGTTAGACGTGTGTGGGTGTGTGTGTGTGTGTGTGTTTAAACGAGTATATATACATATGTATAGATACATATATGTGTGTTTATATATTTATGGTAGTTTAATAGAGTGGTCACTTTTTAGGAATCTTTATGCTCAGATAGGTTAACCGAAGCTAAACCTATACTTTAAATTCCGCTCCGAACCTTACTCGAATGATTGAACACGTGGCGACGTTTCTAGGTATGTTACAGTTTACCTATTAATGCATGTATTGACACTGTTATGTTAACCGTGATAGTGAAAGAGAGAAATAAGATGATTCTTCTGTCCACCACATTAAAGTTTCCTTTTCAGTATTGGTCTCAAGGGACTTGCAAAAACCTTCTCAAAATACAGCTGCTTTCTGCTGTTAATTGCTAACGTGTATTTGACAGAGTGAGATATAAGAGTTTTCAATTTTAGTCCTTTCAAATTGCAAGTGCAAATTATAACTACAGAGAAGACTAAAAATATGATCATTTTAAATATATTGGGTTTCATTC
This sequence comes from Lepisma saccharinum, assembly GCF_977018435.1. Lineage (NCBI taxonomy): Eukaryota > Metazoa > Arthropoda > Insecta > Zygentoma > Lepismatidae > Lepisma > Lepisma saccharinum. The sequence continues at coordinate 19,889,454 of NC_139255.1, forward strand.
TGCCTAACGGTTCACTTAAATTAAAGTAGGCGCAGATAAATACAATATTTAAATGTTTCTAAATCTTTTGTTTGAAAGAGTGAAAGAAGGAATGGCCTTCCTGATTAGTCGACTTAGTCCCACCTAAGGCGGATGCGCTTTGCATTTTTCCAAGATAACTAGCTCTTTAAATTTCCAAAGGTTTGGTGTAGTGAGAGAAAAACCGTCGACAAAGACTTTCCCTTGTATTAATCATTTTCTACCATGTAGGAATCCAAACGTTGGATATTATTAGCAGATATCGTGTGTGTTCGCGGTTGGTTATTATATACAGGGTGTTTCCGTGACCATGTTTCAAACTTTCCTGGACGAGGGAGGGGAAGAAACCCTTGTCCACTAACGCCTCGTTCAGAAGTCACAAGCCAAAAGTATTGGAACAGGAATGGGAAGCCAGCTCGTATGTTCGATCTGTTCACTTTTCTCCGGGTCACTTAAGGTGAGGAGTTACAGTGTGCATGTCTTCACACATATCTGACAAATTTACAATTCATGATGGGTTAAAACAAGGAGATGTATTATCTCCATTGCTCTTCAATTTTGCCTTAGAATACGCTGTTCGGAAGGTTAAGGAAACTAGCGAAGGACTAAAACTAAATGGAGTGACTCAGTTGTTAGCATATGCAGATGATGTAGACTTATTATGGGATGATATAAATACAATTAAGAATAATGCTAAAATATTCTTCAAAACTGCTAAAGATATAGGTTTGGAAGTTAACAAAGAGAAAACTAAATATATGCTTACAGGCCGAAACCAAGTGTTACCTAAGTGTTAGGTAATAATCAAAATTTAATTATTGATAACAACTCGTTTGAACCAGTTTCCAAATTCAAACACTTAGGAGTAATATTAACAAATGAAAATTATATTACCTTACCTTACCACATGGCGCTTCAGCTCCTCATGGGCTTTGGCCTCCTCAACTATGTGCCTCCATCTATTCCTGTCCTCTGCAATCTCCCACCATCTTTTCACCTTCATGTGACGCAAATCTTCCAGGACACCATCTAGCCATCTTGTCATTGGTCTTCCTCTTCTTCTTGTTGAATAGATTTTTTCTTGCATCGCTTTCCTTTGCATTCTATCCTTTCCCATTCTCTGTACATGACCCAGCCACCGCATTCTTTGTGATTTAATAAAGCTCACAATATCCTCTTTCCCTAGTATATGGTTAATTTCTTCATTAGTTCTTATTCTCCAGAAATTATTTTCATTAACCGGTCCATATATTTTGCGTATCACCCTCCTCTCAAATCTGCGCAATGCTTCCTGTTCTGTCTTATTCATTACCCATGTCTCTGAACCATATGTTATTATAGGTCTTATTAACGTTTTATATATGGTAATTTTGAGATTCCTGTTTATTAGTTTGCTCTTTAATAATTGCATGTTTGCATAATATGCTCTATTCCCCATGTATATCCTTTCCTTTATCATGCTATCTTTTTTATTTTGTTCATTTATGATCAGCCCTAAGTATTGGAATGACCTGACTCTTTCAAATTCCTTCCCATTTATTTCCCAGTTTCCAAATTCAAATACTTAGGAGTAATATTAACAAATAAAAATTATATTAAAGAGGAAATAAAAAGTAGGCTTAATTCAGGAAATGCATCTTACTTCTCTCTTCATAAACTTTTGTCTTCTTGTTAAATATCTAAGAAACTAAAAGTTAAAATATACAAAACAGTAATTTTGCCTGTAGTATTATATGGGTATGAAACTTGGTCCCTTACATTGAAAGAATTTGAGAGTATTTGAAAATAAGATCCTTAGGAAAATATTTGGACCTAAAAGGGATGAGGAGACAGGTGAGTGGAGAAGATTACATAATTTAGAACTACATAATTTGTATTCATGTGCAGATATTATTAGAATAATTAAATCAAGAAGACTTAGGTGGGCAGGCCATGTGGCACGAATGGGAGAGGAAAGAGGAGTTTACAGGATTGTTGGGAAACCTGATGGTAAGAGACCTGTAGGAAGGCCAAGACGAAGAGGGAGGGACAACGTTGAGATGGACCTAAGGGAAATCGGTAGGGATGGAAAAGAGTATATAGATCTTGCTCAAGATAGGGTCAGATGGAAGGCCTGTGTTGCTGCAGCCATGAACCTTCGGGTTTAAGAAGGCGAGAGAGTTAGTTAGTTAGTTAGTCTTTAAATATACCGATATACTGATCATTTTTAATATATACACAAATATCATTGCAGAAGTGTGAACATGAGACTGCTCTGCCGAACTCCGAGGCGGAGGGGTTAGCACGACGCGCTAATACACCAGGGGTCCCGGGTTCGAATCACGGTCTGCGCATTGGTGTTCATTGTGAGGGCCCCTTCAAAATCATCTATCATCCTCATCTTTGTGAAATATAAGAAAATCGAAATAGGTATAGTGTAGCAAAAGAATAAACAATTAGAAAGCTCTGTCACAAACACGCTTGGTTGACCAGGACTGGCCTAACATAGCAAAATAAACATAAGAAACTTTTCCGTTTAGAAAACACACCAAAACCTTTTGAAACTCTTTTGTGTATCGACCTTTGACACAACTTTTACTGCCATTACTATTTTATGGAGAAACAGTTCAGGAAACATACATCGGGGATTGGTATCCCACGGTGAAAAATTGTCAAAATACAAGGTTGCAGCTGGGTGACATGAAGTTAATGCCAGACATTAATCGAAGGCATATGGTCTCTCTCAACTTCATAGCCACGACGCTGCATAAATGAGTCTCCACACAGAACGGCATGAGCTCTCTGCACTTGATCAATAGCTGCGAAATAAAATCCCGCATTTCAGATGAGGCATGACAGAATTCAAACACGAGGACACACATATACTCCCATTCGCAATAATATTGCTGGCTCGCTTTTTTCTCTTCCTCCTTTCCTTGCCTGTCATTGGCCGTTTCGTCGTCCAAGTAACGACACCGTCAAAAGTCGTTGCCTCGAAATGTTGTCATTCGAACGCAAATGTCATACCGAACCCACTGAAACGCGTCGCTGGTCAATACACATACGATCCGTCATGTCCTTTTTTTTTACTTTGAAAAACATTGTGTCCTTGTGTAGGGAGAATTTGCTTGTGAAAATGTGCAGCCCGCGATGTAGCAATAACGTCGACCTTCGTGACGTAGTTGTTAACACAGCGCATTACGATGTCAGGAATCCTCGTTTCGAATCCCGGTCTGGGGATGGACGTTCTATGTGGGTTCAGCTGAAGTCGTGGGCATAATGTGTGGTGTTGTGTATAGAAGGCCACTGACCACACACAAGTTTTACGCTTATTGCAATTTATGACACATGCCATTTGAGATTCATATTCTATCGACCCATAGCTGCTAAACCTCAAGTTACGATTCTGCTTGAAAACGATAGAAATCACATTGATAACACCATTAAGCCTAGTTTCCATGATATGAAAAACTCAATATGCTGACCAAGGCAGAAATTTATTTTATTACAAAACATAAACTAAACGTAACGTTTCAACCTTCTTCTTCAGACTCTACACCAAGTACGAACAAATGTGAAAAGGTACAAAACAGGACGATATATATACGTACACAAACATTACTCCCCTCCAGAATATTAGAAATTTGCTCTGGAACATTCTAGCAGGTGGCGATTTAGCTAAATATTTTCTTTCATCTGGAATGAGGTTGGACTCTTTATCTCACGCTCGTTTCCCTTCATTCTTCTTCCTTCGCCCCTCCTCTCTCTGTCTTGTCCTTTCCACTCTATCTAACACCTTCTTCCATTTTTTATATATCTTCAGTCCCCCATTCCAGTTCATTGTGTCTTCTTCACCTTTCTTCTCTATTTCCGTGCCCTCCTTCCATTTTCTCACTAATATTCTCTTCTCCCTTCCTATCTTCTTAGCTTAATCCCACTCTATGTCATGTCCTGTTTCTCTCGTGTGTTTAAATATCGGATATCTCTCTCTATTAAGTCGTACATCATCCCTATGTTGTTCAACCTGTCTTTCAGCCTCTTTTTTTACACACTCTGACATTCTTTACATTTTACTTCGTAGATAATCCCTTCCTCTTCCTCTTCTCTTTTTTCCTTTTTCTTGTTCGCATTCTTCGCTATTTTTAAGATGCTTCTCCCTCCCTTCTTGTAAGTGCTAATGCCCGCTTTCCTAAGCACTTTGCATATCTTTTCTGTAGTCTTCCCATACTCCTTATTCCAAACCTCCTCTCTTTTTCTTGCTCTTCCTCATTTTCATCTCTTCCAATTCTCCCCTTCCATTTTTCTTCCTTCTTCTGTTTATGTCTAGTCTATCCTCCATCTCGTAGCCATTCTTTTACAGCTATTTCCATAGGCTATTCATTTTGCCTTCTTTTTCACATTCTTTCGTGCATATTTTTTTGATTCTGTTCTCCATATTCATTATATTTTTTTTTGTCACCTCACTTACATCACTTCTTTTGTGGCAGAATATCCCTGCTGTACACTTCATCTCATGCCAAGCGGTTTCAATTTATTTTCCTCTCTTCGTTTTCATCAATATATCTAGGTAGCTTATCTTGTCTTCTTCATCTATTACATCGTACTTGGTGCAGAGTCTGAAGAAGACCTTGCTAGAAGGTTGAAATGTTACGTTTAGTATATGTTTTATAATAAAATAAATTTCTGCCTTGGTCAGCATATTGAGTTTTTCACATTGACAGTTTAGAAGGTAAAATGTATAAACTAATTGACAAATGTCCCACTGCATGTCCAGATATTTTGAACGAAACTAAATTCAGGAAACTGTTACTGTATTGGTACGTTATATGCTACATTTACTCCCCGTTCATGAGTAATTTCAAAGTTCTGTTTCTAAAGCGGCTAATAACTTGATAGCGCAGCTTTAAAAGCATAGGTTGTGATTTTGTTGTTACTTTACACATTGTTGTCATTATAATTATTCTATGTGGTTAGTCTATGTTTCAAGTGGTGTGTAAATAAATGAATCTTGTGATTAGATCTTATCATCAGTGCACCAATCTATTGCAAGCCAAGAAAAATAATGGGAGATGCAAAACGATAACAAGGAACTTAATAATTTTAAATTAGTGAAATAATGCAATGGTCCAAATCCCGGCCAACAGTAAACCCGTGTTACAGCAAGAGCAATGTTGTTCATACACTGCTTTGTAATAACATGATATTAAGTCAAGTGCCCAATGGTCCTGATACAAAAACATGTCAATAAAGCGTTGGCATTGTCTAAAGGTATTTTCTACTCTTACGGGACAGATTCTCATACTGCCTAGGAAAGTGGGGAGCGGTGAAGCGACTAATCCAGCGCGATGAGAAAGGTAGAAGCCTGTAGAGCGAGGTGCTCGCAGCACGTTCTAACTCTCGGCGCCACCGCTGTTGTCTGGTTGGTCCGAAGCGTAATCCCCACTTCCCAGTTCCCTTGCAAGCATGAGGACCGGCCGCCTTAAAAGTAGAAAATACCTTTAGTTGGGAGTTTATACTAATAAACCGTTAACTTTGCACTACTTCAAATTTTTATAGCAGGAAACTTTCCACAAGGAAAATCTCACAGGAAATTGATGCACATCTAACTTATCTTCAGGCACTTCACCATAGTAACCTATGACAAAACAGGTACTCTATAATTTTCGTGCATAGACTTATACACATAGAGTATGTTCTTCCGTATTTGGAAAACAAACATAACAGAAAATTAATTCATATTGTTTATGGATAGAAAATCTTTCCATCCCCGCAAGGGAAATTGCTTGAAACCTCGACCAAACGCACTCGCCCCCAGAATCCATTTTGTGTTTCAACACCCAAACAATGGTTTAAAAACCTTCATTAGCAGGAAATTACCATCTACCAACAAGGGGTGCCCATCCAAGGTCAATGGTGCATAACCCTCCAAAATTATGTCATGGTTCCCTCCCAAAATCACATCATTAGTCCCCTCAAACCATATCGTAATACACACAAAGTATTTAATTACGACCAGCGTGTCTACCGAAAATAGTTTTTTTCCCCTTAGCTTTACTGAACATTATACTTGATCTGCCTCTCCTCCCTAAACATTGGGCCCATCACTCGAGACCGTCCCATCATAATCCCTCAAAATGAGTTTGGATGAATACGTAATAATTGATGTCTATTTGAATGAAATACCATGTTAAACTGTCCCGAAAAACCTTAAAGTTAGCACATTGATTATGTAAATACAGTATGACCCAAAAAAACGGACCCCAACTTTCGATAGGTTTCATGTCTTAATTTTTTGTCGGAATTAAATGCAACTTCAGTGATAACTAGTTTAATGTGTTTAAAATATCAAATTAAAACATGAAAGTCTTTGGCCTTTTCTTCTTCATTCTAGAGCATGTGTTCGAGATAACCTCCATAGCTCTTTGCATTTCTTGACGCTCTGCACAAAGTTGTCCAAGACGTCCTTCAAACAGACCGAGGAATGGCTCTTGTCTCTTCCCTGATGGTTTCCTTGAGTTCACTGATGGTCCTGGGTTTCCTTGCATGCACTCGGTCCTTGAGATAGCCCCAAAGGAAGAAATCTGGGGGGGGGGGGGGGGGTAGGTTCTGGGCTATTAGGTGCCCACTCAAAATTAGTCTTTAGACTGATCACACGGCCTACAAAGTTCTATTTAAGCCAATCACGGGACAGGTTTGAGGTGAGAGAGAGCTTGCTCCATCTTTTTACTGGAACCAAAACTTTCTCATAAACGACGGATAGAGGGTCTGACTTTGCTTGCGCACAGACCGTCTTGGGTTTTGCTGAACTCATGGTCTCGACCAACTCGGCTGTACACCTCCTGGGACGTCCTGAGTGTCTTGGACGTTTTTCACTTGCTACATTGAGGTTCTCCACGGTCCCATACTACTCAAAGTGGTCCTCCCAGTTCTGTATTCTGATTTTGGAGGGGGCCTTCTCACATAAATAAATATCTCAATTTTCATGTGTTTCTAGAAACAACACATTTGCTAAAGATATAACGTTAACACTAAGAACTGATTTCTAGATTTTATATTGTACACTGCTGAGAACGCTACAATTCAAACATCATATAACACTGATAAACAATGAAATACTACTTTAAATAAAACTAAGTGATCTTTATGTATTCAGATGTGCTAATAACGAATATCGCATCCGTTTTCCTGTATCACCTAAATTTTTTGCAGAACACCCACATTTTATACTTTTATGGTTTCAAGTCTCCGCATCCAGCTTAACGTTTGGTTCCTAGCAAATGTATAAGAACCTTTTAGCGATCTTGTGTGTTTATGACTATCACTTAATATTGCGTGGAGAAAACATATGGCAGTAGAGTAATTTCCTGTTTCTCTGTTAAAATTTGTTCTTTTGTGGGTTAGTCGAGTCTTAACTTCCTTTCCGATAACTTCGCGAGTAGCTGTATTTTATGTTTGTGTATGTTCGTGAAATTATGAATGTAATATTGTGTATAGTGAAGTGAAGTGTAAGTTGTAGTTTAACAAAATGATAAGAACATTCATATTTTTTTTAAAAAGAAATATATTATAACTCAATTAATGAGTTCGCCATGTCACGCAAACGTGTGAATAACCCGAACTTGTTTTTTTTATGTTTGCGGGGAATTTACTCCGAAGTCGCAGAGAAATACTTTCACTCCTATAGTGAAAAAAGCATATGAGTTGTATTTTGGAAGTAAAGTAGACGATGGAAAAATCTGGGCACCAGGTAAAATTTGATGTAATTGTTCGCGAACTTTACGTGGTTGGCTTAATGTCCCTCACAAGTCAATGCCCTTCGGAAACCCTGTAATATGGACAGAACAGAAAGTTCATGCTACGGATTGTTACTTCTGTTTAACAAACATAGTGGGACATAGTTATAAATCAAAACATCCTATATTTTATCCTGATGTTCCTTCAGCCAAGAAACCTATGAGTCATGATTTTATACCAATTCCTAAGCCTCCTAAAGAATGGACAGTGGATGAAACAGAACCAAGCAGTGCTTCTCCAGATGACGAACCTGGACCCTCATATTCAAACACCGATCCAAATTTTCCTGATCCAAATTTACCTCACTTTATTTCATAATTCGAACTAAATGATCTAGTCAGATACCTCAACCTTTCTAAAGTTCAAGCGAATAATTAGGTTCAAATCATAAGCAACAAAATCTAAAAGTTATAAAATTTGATACAGGAAAGTTTACTGATGAAAGAATTAAGAAAGATTACCAAATTAAACTGTCAAATAGATTTGATATTTTGCAGGATTTAAATGATGATGAAAATATAAATGAAACAGACGTAAATAAGAATTGGGAGCACATACGTAATGCAATCGAATCAGCAGCTAAAGAAAGTATAGGATACCATAAACCGAGAAAAAGTAAGCCATGGTTTGATAATTAATGTCATATTCTAATTGAAATAAGGAATCAGGCTAGACTTAGGTGGTTAAATAACTCTGATGATACAAATCCAAACAATTATAATAGAATAAAGCGAGAAGTTAACCGCACGTTTAGAAGTAAAAAAAGAGATTACTTGAAAAGCAAAATTAACGAAATTGAAACAAACAGCAAAAATAAAATTATCAGAGATTCATATAAATGTGTAAATGAGTTTAGAAATGGGTGGCAACCTAAAGTAAACTTGATAAAAGATAAAGACGGTGATTTTGTAGCTGACCCAAGCGATATTCTAAATAGATGGAAGAACTACTTTAATGACCTTTTAAATGTCCATGTAGGAGATAAATCAGAAGTAAATGAAGTCCACACAGCAGAACCTTTAGTTCCAGAACCTAACTTGACGGAAGTTAAAGATGCTATTAAAAGGCTAAAGAATAACAAAGCACCTGGCATTGATTTAATACCAGCTGAGTTAATTAAATATGGTGGAAATTCATTAATATGTCAAATTCATAAATGAATTTGTTTAATATGGAATAAAGAAGAAATCCCTCAACAGTGGAAAGAATCCATAATTGTTCCTGTGTTTAAAAAAGGTGATAAAATGAACTGCAATAATTACCGTGGAATTTCTCTACTCTCAACAACATATAAAATATTATCTAACATTCTTTTAACAAGACTAACCCCATATGCTAATGAAATTATAGGTGATTATCAATGTGGATTTAAACGTAACAGATCAATTACAGATCAAATTTTTCACATCCGACAGACACTTGAGAAAAAGTGGGAATATAATCAAAATGTCCATCAGCTATTCATTGATTTAAAAAAAACATATGATTCGGTCAAAAGAGATAAATTATATAATATATTAGTAGAATTTGGAATACCTAAGAAGCTTGTTAGTATGATAAAAATATGCACCAGTGAAACAGAAAGTAAAATTCGTGTGGGTATTAATATGTCTGACAAATTTACAATTCATGATGGGTTAAAACAAGGAGATGCATTATCTCCACTGCTCTTTAATTTTGCCTTAGAATATGCTGTTAGGAAGTTAAAAGAAACTAAAGAAGGACTACAATTAAATGGTGTGACTCAGTTATTAGCATATGCAGATGATGTAGACTTAGTGGGGGATGATGTGAATACAATTAAAAAATAATACTAAAATATTTTTCAAAACTGCTAAAGAAATAGGTTTGGAAGTTAACAAAGAGAAAACTAAATATATGCTTACAGGCCGAAACCAAGTGTTAGGTAATAATCAAAATCTAATTATTGATAACAACTCGTTTGAACCAGTTTCCAAATTTAAATACTTAGGAGTAATATTAACAAATGAAAATTATATTAAAGAGGAAATAAAAAGTATGCTTAATTCAGGAAATGCATGTTACTTATCTCTTCATAAACGTTTGTCTTCTCGTTTAATATCTAAGAAACTAAAAGTTAAAATATACAAAACAGTAATTTTGCCTGTAGTATTATATGGATGTGAAACTTTGTCCCTTACATTGAAAGAGGAACATAAATTGAGAGTATTTGAAAATAAGATCCTCAGGAAAATCTTTGGACCTAAAAGGGATGAGGAAACAGGTGAGTGGAGAAGGTTACATAATTTAGAACTACAAAATTTGTATTCATGTCCAGATATTATTAGAATAATTAAATGAAGAAGACTTAGGTGGGCAGGCCATGTGGCACGAATGGGAGAGGAAAGAGGAGTTTACAGGATTGTTGTTGGGAAACCTGATGGTAAGAGACCTGTAGGAAGGCCAAGACGAAGATGGAGGGACAACGTTGAGATGGACCTAAGGGAAATCGGTAGGAATGGAAAAGAGTATATAGAACTTGCTCAAGATATTGAAAGATGGAAGGCCTGTGTTGCTGCAGCCATGAACCTTCGGGTTTAATAAGGCTAGGGAGTTAGTTAGTTAGTTAGCGTTATTCAATGTAACACTAACTGTAGGCCTGAAGCCCGTGTCTTAGTCGTGAATGCCACACTAACGTCAATTGAAATGTTGGTCAACAAAATATTTCATATAATAACATTAATAACAAAGCCTTAAATTGATTTTATTATTGATGCAGTTTTGTATCGAATGCAATTGCTGCAAATTGCCCGGAGCAAAGCTAGCCTGCACTAAAACTTTTCGGCTTTATTAAAATTTACAATTTTTTATTGATTAGCATTATTTTACTTCGCTTTTCTGCCACTTTTGGCTAACAACTCCTCCACGGGGCCGGCATTAACAATAACAAGTTCATGGTAATTTTTTTTTAACTTCCTTGGATCTGACGAGCAAGTAAATGAGTAACTTTTATGATTTCGCGAAAATAAGTCATTTAGCAAATTACCTATTTATGGAACAGGTACGAAGAATGTGTAAACCTTTAGAAAAGGGCACAAAAGTATTTGATGTTTAGAACAAATTCTTTGTATTCAAGCAAAGCACAAAGTAAGTGTTTTACTACTTACGTAATTATACTAAAAATGTTAATAATTGAAACTGCAAAATGTCGAGGATAGTTTTAGATCAATGTTTAAAATTGCTTGTTGTTGCTAAGTTCTTATTTCTTATTTATGCATGTAAACATAATGTATTTTAAACAAAAGAAAAGTATCCTTAAGACAATATACCAAAGATTTCACTGAAAATTATAAAATTTCAACACTAACTAGGATAATTTAGGAAAAAATTTCCTTATCACAAACTTTTAATTTACAATTTAGCATAGGCAACCATATATTTAATGTAATTTATCATCTCGCAGAACACAGGGCAGGAAAGTTATTCTACAAACATCAAACATATGAACGATATTACTGACGTGCAATTCTCAGCATTTTATGGATAATTACTGAATGAGATAAAGATTAACTTCGAGAAAAATGCATTGCATAGAATAACTTCACGTAAAGGAACATCAAATGGCGGTAGTTGGAGGGTATAAATTGGTAACAATTGACTTTGTATATACTAAGACCTACAATAAAATTACCACAAGTATGCCAATTACCAAACAAGTTAGCACATTTTATGTAAATATAATATTGAGTTATGATCTTTGAAATTGTGGAGTGTACCTGTAGTGAAAATTCTCGGTGTGTGTGTTGGTTCTTGCAATTCACACAAATAGAACTCCACTCTCCACCCTGGTACGTAGCTTAGGGTAGGGACGGGAGGATCTGCAATTTTGAAACTAATAATCGGCAATTTATGTATGATTATGTTGTGCTAATCTTTGTAATTGTGAAGGTATATGCCATGTTTTAGAATGAAAACATATTAATAATTTTTATATAAAGTGGAGGTTGTTGGAGGGCAGAATATATTACAGTTATTTTCTGTGTGGAAAATAAGACGAACAAATCACTTCAAATATTCGAGTTTCAAGATTGGAATTCCATTGAAGTTAACATATTTTATAGAAATGATATATTTAGTAAGGACGGAAGAACTTATATTTCGAAAGTTTTGGAAAATTTGTATTCTGATTACATTTTCATCCCAAAAATATGTATTTGTATATGTTGTATTAAGGGGTTGTAGTTGAGGATTAGAATTCCGTTTCACATCAGTTTAAAACATCAAAACAAATACATCAAAAATACAATCTCAAAATATTATTCGAGTTTTAACATGTCATCATTTCCTACCGTGAGTGCCAATTTTGTCAGATATTAATAGATGTTCAATGTCAACATTGTTCACAAAATACTGCTTTTCGATCCTTTGACCACTGGTGTTATATTTCCTACTTTTCAAAATCATGATGGAATCATCGAATAGTCGATTAAACAAGGATTCAGCACTTTTATTACTTTCAAAATTGGAACATTAAAGAGCACCCTCAAAGCAACGAACCTTCCATATTTCCTGACAGATCGCCTTTCATTTTCCATAAATTTATTTTCAAGTTGATGCCACTAACATCCAATCTTCATAAAGCCTTCCTCGTTTATTAGCCAATATAGGCATTTGAACGTCCAGCATCCCACTTCGAAGGAGTCCATGTAATCTTCTCTCCATCCCTGTAAGTGTGTGCATCTTACATCCATACATCACGCTTCCTCTGATGTGTCATTTAGAATTTCCAAATCCCTCCTTCGAATCGGTAGCGTGTCATGGAAGCAGAGGGACAGGGAAGTGTGATGAACCGTATATGGCATACGTTGAGGTAACATCCCGGCATTTTTTGTATGATGTTAAAGGAGATCGAATAAAACAGGTTAAGTACCAGTATAAATTTCAAATTAATATGAAACAAATACAATTTTAAAACCAAACAATTCAAATAATTTTCTCAAATAGGAGCAATCATACAACAAGTTAAATCATCCTTTACTGAAACAAAAACAATTGTCAATGAGTACAAAATGTTAAGAGAATTCGACTCATTTATTTATTTATTTATTTATTTATTCCTTGTTTTGGATGGCGAAGTTAAGGCACAAGCCTTTTCTTCCACTTAACCATCTCTACATTACATTTTATAAATTGATTTTTATAGCTAACTGTATGTTAAATATATAAAGCAACTAAATATTTAAGATACCAAGAAATGAAATCTATAAAAAACTAAGAACATTGAGATACCAAAAAAAGAAAAACACAAGAAAAAATAAAAGAGAAAGACGCAAAAAACATAAAAAATAAAGACAAAAATACATACACACTAAGTAAAAAAAATACACGTAAAACATAAACACACACGCAACAAACATAGTCAAATTACAGAAGAAGTCGGTGGGTGTTGGTCCTACCAGTTTACAAGAAGGTTTAATTTTATTTCCCTGTTTTCAGTTCTGGTAAGTTGACTCCAGAAGATGATATCTCACGTAAGTCCCCACCAGCCCATAACAATCAATAACATCCCTAACAGTTCAACACAAATTATCCATTTCCATAAACTTAATGACAAGTGGTAAGGCTTATGATTTAATGATTGATTTCGTGTTTTGAGTTCACTTTATGCACAGTAAGGCTAATCGGGATTGGACCTACAGTTTAAAGTGGGATCCTAACTATTATGTGCCTCCACCGGGTATCGAACCCGGGACCCCTTGATTACAAGACGAAAACACTACTACTGCGTCATCGGGAGGCCAGGTAAGGCTCATGTTGTGCGCATTTGTTGACTTAGCATCCTTTCTTCTTAATGTAAAGAGTGAGGATGAATAAATTAATCAATACAAAATGGCACCCATGTTATGGTCATAACAAAGCCAGAATTTTGGCGACGAGATGATGAATCGAGCTCTAAAGATACTAGAGTTACTATTAGTTCTGAGCGGCCGTTCAGAAAAAAATGATACGTTGAAAATATTGAACATTTACGTGATTTTTTAGAAGAAAGGGTTAGGAACGATTGATTTTATTCAGTTTTATGTTATATAATTTGATTCATGATGCCACCGCGTAAAATCAAAATCTCTTTGTAAAGAGGTTGTGAATTTTTATAAAGAACGAATCACTGCGGCTTAAGCTGTTATTATCAGTGATGAAATGATGACAAGGAATATTTTTCTTCCATCGTTCTAGAGAATGTCAATATTAACCTGTGTGAAGAGGCAAATGAAGATTAAAGCAAAGCAAATAGTAGACCTCTGTTGTCCACGGTGGCCGGCAGGACCATTCCATTTATAGTAATGCAAGGATGTGTCCCTTGGCTATCAAAGTTTTATTTTATTATATTTTTTTAAATATTAAAATCGGTGTTCAAATATTGGTCAATTAAAATATGAAATATATTTTTCTCTAGCTTGCCTTAACAAAGTTAGAGGCATGACAAGATGTGCAAAATTTGTACATTTTGTATAAATTTATTGATTAATTTGGTTTATTCTACTTCGCTATTCTGCCACCTTTACTAATCACGAAGATGGGGACCAGTAATGATTTGATGAAATTGGTTGATTGATTTTGTTTATTTTACTTCGCTTTTCTGCCACTTTTGGCTAATCGGGAAGATGAGGAGTTAAAATTGATGATACTGATGAATGGACACTCACAATGAACAAGCATGCCTAGGCCTGAATTCGATCCCGAAACTCCAGGCGTCGTAGCGCGCTGTGCTAACCATTCAGCCACAGATATTGTTTGTATATTTATGAAGTCATTTGAAGTCAAGCAGGAATAAAAAATTGATGGGCACTTCTAGTCTTGAAATTCCATGAACGCTAGTGACAATAGTTCTTTATTAGCACGTGTTGTTAATTGGACGTTATTCATGTTATAGTGGCAGAAAATCAAAGTAAAATAAAGCAACTATCATTCTTTGGATGAATAAATTCTCTGGGGCTATTCTGGAAAAGTTTCCGAGCTTTCGAAAGCTCGGAAACCTTTCAAGAATTGACCTGGTCGATAGCCTGAGAGAATTTATTCATCATTCGTCGCCAGGAAAGCTGAAGACTTAATTAATGGTTTAGATAGTGTCACATATCGTTATGCCTTTGTTCGTTGGTTTCTTGATGAATGGATGAATCGAAGATGAAAGCTGTAAGTTAAAGTATTGGACAGTAATGTCATTATGTGTGTGTCTTGCAACTAAAGGTATTTGTACAACGCGTGCATATTACCCTGTGCTCAAACACGACGTCTATGAAGGTTGAACTCAAATGTATTCTCCTGAACTCTACAAAATAACAGTACAACACAAAGAACCAGTTGGAAGCCTTCCTGGGAATGTTCTTCTTGACTCTGCCCACTTACTTACTTTCGATCTCTGCTGTTATGACGACCTTGCTCCAGAGATTCCCGGGATAGCTTATAGATCAGTGGTTCTCAACCTTCTTCAATCAGGGACGCATTCCCCTTGAAGGATATTACACTTCATGGGAATCATTAGCATGGGCGCCGGCAGAATTACTAATTGGGCTGTGCACCCAGTATAATGATATTTTTGCTAACATCGAGTACTTTAAGAAGCACTCTTTTACGCTTGCTTAAACGAATTACACATAAGTAATTCTAGAAAACTAATTATGTAATTTAAAACACAAATTTACATAAACACAAAATGCACATATTGAAATTGAAAACAATTTTCTTTTTACACACCGAACTAATCTGACGGTTGGGGCTGCCTTATCCTTCATATAAATACAACATATTGCTTGTCTATATATAGAATCTTGGCCATATTACAATTCCTCCATATAAATCCATTACATTGCGGGTAGAATCTGGGCTATATTTCGATTCATTCACATAAATGCCTTATATTGTCCTGCTTAGTTCACTGGAATAATTTTTAATTGATCTGTATGCCTATAGCCACAATTTTTCTGAATAATTTTATCAAGCGAACATAATCCCATAAATAACGTTTAATTCTCTCCCTTATACCCGTTCCTGGAATTAGTGAGGAACTAAAATTCATTAAAAATGTTAAATTACTCTACTTATCTAATTACTGCTTGAACTGCGACCGTCTTACACCATCTTTTTGCCGTTGCGCTAAAAGTAACGTAAATCAGGCATTAAAACGAAGATAATCTCTTGTTAAGCTTGTAGGCTCTCTCCTTTGCTTGCGCTGAAAGCCAGTCGGTAGTGCAATTTGTTGCGGAATATTATGAAAAGTGTTTTGCTGAACAGTCGAGGATGGCAGAAGAGACGAAATTGCTTCTTCAAAGAATAATTGAAGACTAAAAGTGGTTAAAGTTGTAAGTGCCAAAAGCGAAAGTGTTGGGAAATCGCATCCTTCACCCCTTAAGAACGTGCACACTAGTGACCTCTTGACACGCCCTTTGAACTACTTACAGAGCTACCAGTCACATTTCACGTTTACCACATTATAAAGCATGGCACATTTCACAGTTTAACGTGGAAAACGGTGTTTGAATTATTGTGGCACTTACAGCGTTCACCAATTGTAGTCTTAAATTAATGTCATCAGTCTTCATTTTACGGTTTGAAAAGTAGAACACTCATGTTCCACGAGTGAGTTGCTCGAAGAACGAGGCAATAAATATCACGTCATTAAAAGAGATGACGAGATGAAGATGCATGATGATTAGATTAAACATGTGAAGGAATAGTCAAACATAAATCCCAATCTACTTTCGGCTTATCGCAACTATGGGACTTTTATTTATAGTTTTTCAAGTTTCTTTGCAAATTTGCTTATGAATTAGGAAACAGAACTACATCATCTGCATACTGCACCTCTGAAACACTCACTACTTTCCTAATATCCTACTTTTAACTTCCTCATTTTTGTTTTAATTTCTTTAAGCTCGCAATCCACTAAATTTATTTACAGGTATGATTATAATATGTAATATTGTCTTATTCTTGAAGTAGCCATAAATTTCTCTGATTTAGTATTACTTTTTTATATATAACTTTTGCATACCTTTTAGAAACTTTGATTGGCTTTTATTAGTCCTGGGTTTATTCCTTCTTTAATTAATACTTTCCATAACATTTGCCATGGAAATTTATCCGTGGCTATGAAATATAAGTAGGTAGAGATCTCTGAAATATTCTATGACTTATTCTATGATATGTCTTCATGTAAATAGCTGTGCACTTCTTCGTGGCCTATATCCGCTTTGTGCTTTTACTTACTTATCTTCTACTTCTTCCCTCAATCTGGTTTCTAGGATTCCAGAATATATCATACTGGGAATACGCAGTAGATAAATTCGTCTATCATTTTATATTTTCCTTTTAAAGAAATGCTCTTATATTGAGATTTCTCATTCTTTCACAATTATCTTGTCCTTTCGGAATATAAAACTAAAAAATGCTGACCAAGGCAAAATGTATTGTAAAACAAAGACGCTATAACTGTAACGTTTCCACCCTCTACAAAGACAAAAATTCACAATAAATACATTATACGTATACAGCAAAGAGGCAACTTTGCGATGTTTACATCCGTGATTTTTTATGTTTTATGTTTTAAGCGTAATTTAGATGGGATGGGGGGGGGGGCGTTGAAGCTTCTCAAAACCTACTCAACACGCCTTTTCTTTCAGAGAATGCTTGCTTTCCCTGAACAGGAATAAACTCATTGCGAACATATTTTCCTACACCAAACTTCTTGTAATTTGACCCTTTCATCCAAGAAAAAAGTTTTTCTTCCGTTTTACACATTCGAAGTTCATTTTCATTCTAAGAATCATGTCAATAGACTTTTCTGCCCCTAGCTTTAATCTTTATATAAGGTCTTCCACTTTGCACTGCGTAATTTGTCAGGTGCCTTCTGTTGAAGCAGCAGGGCCTCTCCATGGCGTAGTGGTAGTGGTCTCCACTTGTAATCAAGGGGTCCCTGGTTCAATACCCAGTGGAGGCACATAGTAGTTAGGATAACACATTAAAATGTAGGTCCAGTCCCTATTAGCCTTACTGTGAATAAAGTGGACTTAAAACACCAATTCAATCAATCAATCAATTCGGTTGAAGCAGTTCCACATCTCTATTGGAGTTGAAGGGCTTTCGAGAAGACATTACGACAGGAATGAAAGTCTGATTACGTGGACAGACTGAAAAGTTGAAATGACCTTGAAGGGATTTACAAAGCAGAAGGCCATGATAAATCAAGTAGGGTATTGCTGGTAGTCAAACCAGCTGTCTCTTTGAGTCACAAACCTTATTTGTTTTGGAAAACAGGTCTTCCAGTTCTATGTGTTCCCAATTAGAACATGGAATTATTTCTCACTGTTGTGTGTTCGCAATTAGGACGATTTACGCACTGCTCTCAAATAGGAAATTTTGCAATTACGATACAACCTTTCAGAATGACATACTTTAAACCTGTGACATTCAATCAATATTTGGCTTGACTGATGTGTGGGAGAGATAGTTTATACAGATGCCGGCTCATTCTTTGCTTGATTATGCACAAATTATTGTCTGTTTGAAATTTGTGTTACGTTACATATTTTCTACATTGTTTCAAATACATGCACGTGTCAATTTTAATGATATTCCCCAAAAGTAAACTTTGTATAAGGGAAAAATCTCATTGCTGAATTACGAATATAGATTTCGACGGTTTTACAAAGCATGAGAATCAGCCCGACATGTAGCACGAGCAGAAAAGTTTCAGCTTTTGTACACATTAACGATTATTCTTTTTATCCTTTTTGGATTTCAGTATTATTTAGTTCCGTGAAGTAGCGAGATTGTCATGGAAAACCCCCTAAACTGCATTTTCAGTTAAATCACCATTTGGAAACTTTTCATTCTGCATTGTCCTCGTTGTCTTTCGCCATTCGGGAAGAGAAAATAACGTAACGTAAACACGCAGGACACGAACGTTTGATAGCCAAAGAGACGAGGGAATGAAATCATGTGAATAGGCCCGTAGCGCTTCATTTTTTATCTACAGTGACTGTTCCATCTGTTTTTGTTTGAAATATTTATACTAAAAAGTGAAAGAAACATGCATATCTTCAGAACTTTTCGTCTTTGTTCCTTTTGAAAAATGTCACTTGGATCTCACGCAAGGCAAAGGATGAGTACGTAAAAACTACCAGAAAACCAGACAATTAACAAAGAAAAGATCTACGGTACGAAACTGAGGAACAAGAAAGTAGAGTTTAACACATCAATGAACAATATTACATATTGCCGTCAGAAATGTCTAAAAGTGAGAATCACAAATATTTTTTTCTGTAACATAAAAGCTTGTGATGAAACTCACTTTTATAAAAACAGATTAATCGTGAAGACCCTACTTATAAAATAGGTGGAACTTGAACCAGGGATATCCAAGAATTACATGGAATCAAATTCTGGTCTCCGATAGAAAGTCATATAACTGAAGGTAGATTGTTACTTAAGATCTCGTAAACCGCAAAATACGTTTAAGAAATAAACAAAATGGAATAGCTACATTTCTTTCGTATATCCGTTTTATTCACATGAAGACAAATCAGCACATAACCTAAAGTATAAATTTGGTTCTGATTTAAAACTGGGATTCACCGTGACATAATGGAGAGCCTCATTCTAATATTAAAGTATTTATATTTAAAGTTTTAATATTAAAAAATTAACAACCAGATAACAATATAAAAGGAATTTAAAAAATATACAAATCATACAAATTATATTTATGTAAACTCGCATGTACAACACATCCATACATCACATGTATCTTGCGTATGTTAAATGGTTCTATTACACAGGCCTGCGAAATTGAAGTTGTTGAAAAATACAAGAGACGTGTACACTGAGTATTATGTTATTGGGTGTGCTGATTTCGAAAATGACCTCCATTTTTTTCCATCACGTCAGGATTTTTTTGTAAAATCGATATCAATATTTTTGCTAAAATCCTATGTGAAAAGGAATTTTCGCGAACAATTTTGCATGCACTATCTGGCCACAGTGATTTTGATCCATTCAAAACTATGTAAAATTGATGCTTGGTGTTGCAAATTGATTTATTAGCAATCGATTTTATTTTGTATAGGTTTAAATGGAAGAAAACCACTGTTGCCAGATCGCACGAGCCACCTCTGGTCGAGAGAAAAACACAAAGTTCTCTTGCGTTTACACTTTTAACATCCCATTATGGTGAAGTTTCTAGAAAAAAAGCACCAACGTATTATGTTCATTTGTGTTTATTAAGGTAACGTACATAAAATAGACGATTGACCACGAGGAGCAATGTATGTGTACATGAACGTTTGACACAAATTGTAAACTGAACAAACAACAAAACCAAACACAAACAAAGTTTATATTTACGTACGTACCCTTTTGCCTTTGAAGCTTCTTTTTGACGTTCTTCTTTTATGTGCAATCTCAGGCCTCTCTCGTGTTAACATCCAATAGTAGTCGGCGAGCATGTTCTTGTTCCGTTGTCCTTGATATTTGCACTCCATATATTTAATATCTTGGTGGAACCTTTCACCCTGTTCTTCGCTGACTGCTCCTAAATTTTCGGGTAAATAGTCCACATGTGAGTGAAGGAAATGTAGTTTGACACTCATGGAGCAACCCAACGCTTGAAATTTGTCCAGCATATTCATAACAATTGCTTTATAGTCAGGATCCTTGTAATTTCCAAGAAATTTACTGACCACATCTTTGAAGGCAACCCAAGTTTCTTTCTCCGTTGTTGTCATGCTAGTCACAAAGTCTTTATCCTTCATGAGCTTGCGGATATCTGGACCAACAAAGATTCCCTCTGTCAACTTGGTTGCAGATAAACCTGGAAACTTTTTGCACAGGTATTTGAAACAATCGCCATCTTTTGGAATAGCCTTGACAAATTGCTTCATTACACCTAATTTGATATGCAACGGGGGTAACAATACTTTTTTGGGTCAACTAAGCTGTTCCGAATCACATTCTTGGTGCCTGGTTCAAGATTTTGTCTTTTAGCCATTCTTTCTTGACCCAATGTTGAGTCTTTGCACGGCTGTCTCACTCACAAATGAAACATGGGAACTTTGTATATTCGTCTTGTTGACCAAGAAGCATGGAGATAACTTTCAAATCACCGCAAATGGTCCAACCGTGGTCGGCATATTTTATTTTGTTGAGGACGAGAGCCAGGTTTTCATAGCGTTCTTGTAAATGTACCGAGTGTGAAACTGGTACAGATGCATACTGGCTTCCGTGATGAAGAAGGACAGCTTTCAGGCTCCTTGTCGATGAATCTATAAACAGCCTCCATTCATCTTTATCGTAGGTGATATTAAATTTGCTCATCAATCCGGGAACATCAGAACAATAGACCAGGTTCTCCGCTTTCTCAAAGTACTGAACAAAGTCCTTTTCTCGATTCCTGTACCAATAAAACGTGGTTCCTTTGGCCAATAAATGTTTTTCTTTCAATCCGGAGCCCAACAATTCAGCTGCCTCTTTCGAAAGGCCCAGATCTCTAGTCAGATCATTAAGTTCAACCTGAGAGAAGGGCTGAGGTGAATCGTCTCCAGAGGGCTTATATTCGGTATCGGAGCCTTGACCGTCTGGATGTTCCGAGTCTGGAGACTCTGAAGAAATGACTGGTAATTCAGTTGGAGGCAAAGGCACTGGCACATGAGGTACATGAGGAACGGGGCGTATGGCCGATATAATGTTCTCAGGATAAGAGATTAGCTTGTGATTATTTCGGTTATACCCACGGACATGGCAGGCACAAAAGTAACAATCATCACAGTGGTTTCTCGGCTCCCTCCATGTCATAGGAATTCCAAAGCGTAAAGCAGTGTTCTTTCCGTTGAACCATAAGCGTAGATCATTGAGACACTGCACACACACTTTATGAGGAGCCCACAATTTGTCCTGGTCTCAGAGTTTCATGCCAAAATACGCAAGATAAAGTTTTCTTACATAGTTTGTAATGGTCAGGCAGGGAGGAAAGCTATTCCACGCCGAAACAACATATTTATGGTAAATGTTCATACAAATCCACGTACAATTAAATTTTTCAAGAAAACGTGACGTGATAGACAGTTTTCTTTATTTTTTTTTAACTCGGCACGACAAAATACATAAAGTTCACCTATCACTTCCCTTGTATTTTTTTCATCGTAGGCCTGTGTGGCATGTGTAGTTAGAATCAAGGGATGCAGCCCAACAGTGGTCTCGCCTACTTTCTAAACTTATTCCAGGGACGGCGCAGCAACCGGTGTGCAATCACAGCCCAGAACGTTTATTTTGAAAAATCCTGTTTCCCTACTGGCTGCTTTGGGGGAGAGGGAGTTTTAATGTTGTCGCTTCTTGCCCAAGCACTAGCCATAATTGGTAGTTTCACCACGAATTTCTTTGTAGGGAAACGCGGCAACTGAGGGTCACTGCCATAAAGGCGGTCCCGCGCCAGATATAAGAGCGGCGCAGGAATAGTGAACGGAATATTAATGTAATTAATACGTTGTTTGATGTGTTTTTCAGACGTAATAATTTATAATATGCACCTTTGAACATTTGGCTCACTAATTTGACAAGATTTTTCCACATTTCCTTTGGATTGAACAGTGTTTTTATTGTCACTGCATGCAGCAATTAAAGAGGGTTAGAATACTTGTACACGCCACGCTTCAACTGATAGTGCGTAGACTCCTGTAATTGCAAGATAACACCCAGTTGGGAAAGTAGTGAGTAAATATTTAATAATGAAAAGGAACAAGCACTTTCTTGTCTTTTAGTATACAAGTGATCACTGTGGATCGGGAGTTAATGGAAGGTCATGTGATGTCAAACATAATGGTAGCCATTTCCTCTTCATGAAAATAAACTGCATGTAAGACATTAGAACAAGAATATTGTTTTGATTTTTTTTCCTTAATTCGTTATACCATTTGTTTCATAATAATTGATGGGTTACAAAAATTTTGCAAGTAAACTATTTAACTTTCTATAATGAAGCCAGTCCCTAACAATTGAGGAACGCAAACAGTTTGTGCATGCATGTTTCGTTAAGCTGAGAGTTCACATCCCTACCGCTAGGCGACACTCAAATCACCCACTTCACTCAGAGTGTATTGTGCAATGTTTTGGTCCTCAAGATCACGGGACCTTACACCGTGAGACTTCTTTTTGTGGGGTTTCATCAAATACAGAGTATTCGTCTCACCGAACCCGCGAGATATCGCAGCCCTAAGGGAGCGTACCATCGCAGTGATGGACACTATCGACAGGCCCATGTTGATGAGAGTGTGGCAAAAAGTACCGTCACCCATGGTGCACATATTGAACATTTGTACGTGTTAAAAAAGACTGAGTTCCTCGTTCGTTCTGGACTGGTTTCATTAACGTAAGTTCAATAGTTTACTTGTAATAAATATTTGCAAACCCTCAAGTATTTATGAAACACCCACAATATCTATATTTTCTCATGGCTTAATTTCATTTGAATAATTTTCAGGATTTCGTAACTGTACTTTTTTGTCCGTTTTCTTTCATGGCATGTTATATTATTGCATGCGACTTCTTCCAAATTAGTACGTTTGAATATTCATCCATTACTTCGGATCAAGAGAGAGAGAGAGAGAGAGAGAGAGAGTGTGTGTGTGTGTGTGTGTGTGAGAGAGAGAGAGATAGTTGATGCGAAAGTTAGAAAGGAATAGAAAAGCAGTAAGAAATGTAGGGAGGAGGAGAAAGAGGGAGAGACAGAAGGGTGCAGGAGGAAGAGATGTAAGGGGAAGGAGAGAATAGATGAAAAAGAGAAGAGGGTGGAGGAAAAGAAATGGGAAGAAAGAGGAAGGGAGAGCAACCATAAAGAAAAATTGATAGAGAGAGTGAGAAGGAGGAGAATGAGGGAGAAAATGAAGAGAGGAGGGAAGAATGAAAAATCAGACTTTCTCTTGGCGCCTGCTCACAGGTAACAACTAAGATAGGAAGAAATAAATTGCATAAAATTGCAAACAGCTGTACATTCATAGTACAGTAGCTCTTAATTACCCCGTCCCAAATTCAGTTTGACCAGTTGCTTTGAACTATTGAAGGACTATTGCTGCTTATGAAAAAAATTAGTGTAAATTTTAATATCAAAAGTTACTTTAATCCACAGCATCTTAATCAATGTTTGCGGCGAGGTTTTTCTATGTCATTTTTTGAGAATATTTAGCTTAAGAACGTCCTAGACCATGCTATAATATTCATAAAGATATGTAAAAGACGTTCCATAAACTCTCATGAAAAACTTAGGATTTGAACCCAGGATCACAGGTAACTAACGGATCATATAATAAGTAGTTTCCAACTTCGCTTTCTACATTAAAGATCATCTTTCTTCCGTCGAGGCCTTCAATCTTTGGGACGAGAGAATCATTAACGACGAGATCAAGGGAGGCTTGGAAAGCCGCCTGGAACGACGACATAAAACGTCAGCAGACGAGCAGCTGAAGTGAAAAGTAAGTGAGGGGGGTTGAAAGTTTATGGACACCGCGAATCCATGGGCATCAGAGTAACGAACGGGTTATGTAGCCTCGGAGGCTCTAATGAGCTTTCCTCCAAACTCCTTCGTTCCGAGACTTTCTGCTTTGGGGTTGCGCCAAGCAACCGCCTGTCAAGTGGCGGAGGGATGCGTTCAACAAAACGTTAAAGTTCTTGGACTAACCTCCCCAGGAAGCTATCAGCTTTCTTCTCGATGGAAGAAGTGGCCACAGAATTTCAGATGTAGAAGGTAGGAGACAGAAGAGTTGTCATGGTGTTCATCGGCGTCGCCAGAAATTTTTGCTAGGGGTGTCTAGCAAATGAAAAACTTGAAAAACAACAATAATAAAATAGATAAAAACAATAATATGATTGTTATGATAAAATGATAAATATTATGAACTAATAAAAATAAACTAAGTTCATTCCTTCTTTTCATTATTACTACTACACTACTTGTAGATAATTTTCTGCTTGCTCCCAATTGGTTAGACTGAAAGAATAGACATCTGTATGTTTTCTCAAAAAGTTTGGAGCAACCAACTGCTTATGAAACTGTATACGGGACTGGGCATAGCTACTTTTAAATCAGAAATAAAACCACTTGACAATTGTCTTGAAAACTCAGTTGTAATTTTTGATGATGTAATTTTAGAAAATCAAAATGAAGCACGTATTTTTTTTTACTCAGGATCGTCATAGGGGAATAGACTGTTTTTATCTGGCTCAGACTTATTCTAAGATTCCCAAACAGTTACTTCGTGATAATACAAATCTAGTTTGTCTGTTTCGTCAGGACCACACAAATCTTAAACATGTATATAATGACTATGTAGGAGGAGATTTAAACAACAGTCAATTTTCAAAATTCTGGTCTTCCTACTGGAACAAGAATCATTTTGGAGTTGCCAAAATTGATATAACTCAAAAACCAACAATGGAAAATATAGAAACAAAACTAACAATTTTATAAATGTTGAGTCATTATAAGATACGTTGTGACGTTATAAATAACCAATGAACAAAAATGACAAAACGTAAAATTGAAGACAATTTGAATTTACGTGATTATCTGGCTAAAAGATTTAAAGGCTGGAAATCTGAGAATAGAGGATACTATGAACAATACAAACATCAAGATCAACCAATAATTGATGCTATCAGTGGTCTTGGTAGAGAAATTAAAGGTGTCACAGAACAAAATATGACTCTCATGAATGAGCTAGTGCCTCTTGCTGCTAGAAATTACACAGGTATTCCTCCTACACCAGTATATAGTATTCATACTCCTCTAATACTCGAACAACCACCTACTATGGCCATAGCAGATTCAGAAAAATTGAATTGGTTCCCTTGGCAAGAGATTACCTGAGTACTGTGAAATTTGACAAATATGAATTGTTTGGTTTATATCCAACCATGGAGCCTAATGATTGTGTAGTTTTGAAAATTGGAAAATCTAGTGTTACATTTCAAGGAGATGACGTAAAAGTCAATTTGGGTGGAGCAAAAAGCTGGTCTAGATATCCTGGCACTGTGGGACTGTGGGACTGTGGGAACTCATCACCAAGAAATATCCTAGAGATTATACACATGAAGATTACCACAGTTACTCAGAAATATTAATACTGTCTGATGCTCTATACCAAAACAATGATGCTAGTCAGTAGTTGAAATAATAGATAAGGACGGTCGCTATTTAATATTCGCAATTAATTTCTATGTACTTATAACTAATTTGCACGGGTTTTAATTAATTTGCGCGTACTTAGAATTCATTTGCATGTACTTAGAATACTTTACATTTATGTATTTGCATGTTTATAACTTTTTATGAATATATAATTATTTATTTTATGAAAAATATGTATATAGAAGGTAATTAGAGGTACTAAACGCTATGCATATGGTTTTATATTCATTACTGCAAAGTATGTAACGTATAAATCGATAATATTAATGTTTATAATATTGAAAATAAGTTTTCTATGGTTTATGAACAGCTATGAACGGTGGTAATGGTACAAAAGAAGACGGTCCCGGTACTCGAACCCGCGATATGCAATATTATTAATTAGTACTATGCAATTATTTCATTATATTATGAAACACGGTGGTTTCACACGCTAGACAGAATACTGTCTCAGAATCTCGACTCCGCTCTGATGCCAGACAGAGAGAATGAATTAATATTCAGCGCAGGTAGACGAGAAAGGAATTTGGGGAGTGTGCGTTCAAGGTCAAATGACGTCACAACGACAGAACAAAGAAGGAATCTGATTCACCAATCAGAGAACGCGTCGGTAGGTTTTCAGAACCGGTTTTTTTTTCAAGGTTAACCAGTACGCAAGAACAGGAGAAAGGTATGCAATGCCGTAGGGCAGGGGAGGGATTCAACCAGACAACAAAGGATGTCTGAGAATGCGCAGCAAGGGTCAAATCTCTGAAGCTCTGCGTCGTTTGTAGAACCGGTTTCCGCCGCCAATTAATATTCCGCTCAGGGTTGCTCTAAGGCACAGGACGCTTTAGCGAGGTTTTTGGATACCCAATTAGATTGGAGCGAGAACTTTACTTTGAACAAGGAGAACGAAGAGTAGGGGTTTATTATATGTACTAGGAAAAAGGGAGACCTATCAGGGACTGGGCCTACAGTTTTCACTATTTGCTTTTATCACGGGGTATCGAACCTAGGACCCTTTAATTATTGATTTAGGTAGTAAATGTATGTTACTGTGTGCTATTTAATATATTATCGAGTTTATTTTTTACCAAACTTTGACTTTATGTCAAACATTTTCACAGCTTATCCTTATTTTTACAAAAATAACACTATTTGTACTATTCAGGCAACATTTTTTCATTAAATTTTGGATTCACAAAGACATTCTTTCAACTTTTAACTTATTATTTTACAACTTTATGTTAATTTTTACCAAAATAACACTATTTATACTATTCAGGCAACATTTTTTCATTAAATTTTGGATTCACAAAGACATTTTTTTCAACTTTTAACTTATTAATTTTACTATTTTATGTTAATTTTTACCAAAATAACACTATTTATACTATTCAGGCAACATTTTATATTAAATTTTGGATTCACAAAGACATTTTTTTCAACTTTTAACTTATTATTTTACAACTTTATGTTAATTTTTTATCAAAATAACACTATTTATACTATTCAGGAAAGACTTTTAGTTATATCTTCGACACACACAGTGTGTTTTTTCAATTTCTATCTGTTTATTTCACAAGTTTAGGCTTATTATTACCAAAATAACACAATTCTATCTGTTTAGGAAAGATTTTTAGTTATATTTTCGTCACACAAAGTGTGAGTTTTCAATTTTTATCTGTTTATTTCACAAGTTTAGCCTAATATTTACTCAACACGATTTGAACGTGTTTTTATTACATTTTGGACACACACGCACTCACACACACACATCCACACACACACTCACACACACACACACACACACAGAGAGAGAGAGAGAGAGAGAGAGAGAGAGAGAGAGAGAGAGATTTTTTCCAAGTTTACAGGATTATTCTCTAGTTTACTCAAATAACACAATTTAGATGTGTTTTTAATTAAATTTTGTACACATGAAGTGTGTTTCGTCAAGTTTAACCCTTTTATTTTACAAGTTTAGTCTTAATATTACTCAAAAAACACAATTTCATCTATTCAGGCAACATTTTTTATTAAATTTTGGATTCACAAAGACATTTTTTACAACTTTTTAATTTATTATTTTACAATTTTATACCTATTTTTACCAAAATAACACTATTTATACTATTCAGGAAAGACTTTTAGTTATATCTTCGACACACACAGTGTGTTTTTTCAATTTCTATCTGTTTATTTCACAAGTTTAGGCTTATTATTACCAAAATAACACAATTCTATCTGTTTAGGAAAGATTTTTAGTTATATTTTCGTCACACAAAGTGTGAGTTTTCAATTTTTATCTGTTTATTTCACAAGTTTAGCCTAATATTTACTCAACACGATTTGAACGTGTTTTTATTACATTTTGGACACACACGCACTCACACACACACATCCACACACACACTCACACACACACACACACACACACAGAGATAGATAGAGAGAGAGAGAGAGAGAGAGAGAGAGAGATTTTTTCCAAGTTTACAGGATTATTCTCTAGTTTACTCAAATAACACAATTTAGATGTGTTTTTAATTAAATTTTGTACACATGAAGTGTGTTTCGTCAAGTTTAACCCTTTTATTTTACAAGTTTAGTCTTAATATTACTCAAAAAACACAATTTCATCTATTCAGACAACATTTTGTTTGTTATATTTTGGATGCACAAAGAGATGTTTTCATCTTTTTACTGATTTTTTCCAGGGTATGTATTAATTTTTATTTATTTTGTTTTGTATCATATATACATTTAAAAATTTTTAACTTAGAGTTTAGTATTTATTTAAATCTTTTCAAAAACACTAAAGAAAAAGTACTTTTAGCTAAAATGTAAGCCACAGAATATATTATTATTATTATTATTATTATTATTATTATTATTATTAGGGTTTACTGATTTCCACTATGTTATTTTTGGTTCTGTATTTCTATATGTATTTATTTAGGTCAGGTTACGCCTGCTACGTAGGAAAGTTAGTTTATTTTAGAGTTTGCTGAGTATTTTGTTACTTTTATACTAGGTAAAAGTTTCCTAAATATATCAGGTAGGGCTCCATCCACATACTTTTGTTTTTGCTGTTTGGAGATGATGTGATCAGCATCACTCTTCATCTGCTTTTTATTTTATGTACCCAATATTATTTTGAGGCTTAGTGAATTCTAGAGCCTATTTATGCAGGAGAGAGGGCTTGATAATTTTGATTTCAGATAACCCACAACTATTTGTCAGAGTATTTTAAAGGATATTTTATATTTATTATGTGCCACTAGAATATCAAAGTTTGCTTAATTTTTATGTCTGTAACGCTGTTATTGTATTTCTAGCTAAGGCTTACTGGATAAAGTACACGAAATGTTTATCATTTCGACTATTTACCTTTATACGAGGCCAAATTTTTAGTGTAGCGAAAATTATTGTGTGTCTATAAAGACTGAAATTTCTTTATCGATGGGTCCATATCTGGACGCTTACCAACATTGTTCCTTTTCTTTTAAAAAAAATATATAACCATTTATCAATATATTGACAATTCACAGGACAAGACGAAGTTCACAGACGACTGACTATATGGACCATAGGTCCACTTGCTAAACTTTTTTTCTACGCTAGAAGAATAATTTAGCCTTATAGCCTTTTTCAAGGTATTTTTGAAGTATTACTGGTTTTTTGGGTGCATCAACACTTGGGTTATTTCTATTTGGTTTATTATACGAGGCTACAATCACTATCTGAACACTGAAATCCTCTGATTGAAACTAAAAGCTTAGGCTGTAACTAGGGATTTAGTATGTATATCGACAATTTATAGGACAACACGAACCTTACAAAGGATTATAGGTGATGTAGGTCCACACGCCAGAGCTTTGTTAATCTGCAAGAAGCACTTACAGCTAATATTACGAGGAAATGAGGTTGATTTTTACTGTTTCACAAGAATGCTATTTTTTATACACCCAATATTTGCTTTTTCAAGTAACTACTTGTACCAGAAGCATTTACAGGCCAACTCTAACTAGTCTTCGACTTATTCTATATCAGGTGCTAAATTTATAAAGAACTATGATTGTGTATATTTCTGAGGAAGTACGCAAAAGCAGATTACCCGATTAAAGTATCTGAAAAACAGATTTTTCTATGTAAGTATATTTTTTATTGACTGGATTATTTAACAGATCAAACAGGAAGACTGCAAAATTTATTAAATGTAGTTCTATAGTATATGTGGTTTCAGAGATATAAAAAGAACAAATATAAGATTTCGCTTTTTTTGCTTCTGAGGCTAATCGCGACGCTAAGGGTAAATGGCGAGGAAATGTAACGGAGGAGAAACAGTCCCAAAAGTTATGGGCTGCATGTAAGTTAATACCACAGAGATATTACAGTAGGTGTAGGTTCTACCACCAGAACTTTTCTATCATCATAATACTGGTTATGCTGTACTGTTAGCTAAAGATGCTGATATTTGAGAAACTTAAAAGCTTATTTGCAAAATTTTAAGATAAATAATAATCTGTTAGACTGTAAACATATTTTATATCCATTCTGCAAAAGATCCGATGACAAAATTTAAAAATTGTAATCGCCCAGACAGGGACTCAAACTCTGGACAGATAGGTTAAAAGCCTAACGCTATACCAACTAAGCTATCTGGGCACAAGGTATTCTTTTCTTGAAAAGTTAATTATGTTAAGAAATATATTGAAACACTTGAGAACACTGTTGGTCTGGTTCGACAGAGAAGGAGACAACATTTCCAAATTTTTACAGACTGGGTGTATTTTTCCACTATAGAGGCCTTCACTATATGTAATTCGAAACGCTAAAGTTCAGCTAGCTTCCAAAATTGAGGTAAAGATTGTGTTTGGCGAGATTAAGAAGTTACAATTATATCCAGTTACGGACAAATAAAGCTAAAACTCTCAGATTTACTGTACTAGCCAAGTTTTAGTAACATTTTCTTCACTTTAGTACAAATACCAAAGAAATAGGTATATTTTATTTATAATTTGACAAAATGTACTAGTATTTAATTCACAAAGTTAGGTAAAAAACAGTATTTTTAAAAAATATTGTTACTGCCTTCAAATGTTATGT
Source organism: Lepisma saccharinum (assembly GCF_977018435.1). Taxonomy (NCBI): domain Eukaryota; kingdom Metazoa; phylum Arthropoda; class Insecta; order Zygentoma; family Lepismatidae; genus Lepisma; species Lepisma saccharinum. The sequence goes on from NC_139255.1 coordinate 19,920,523, forward strand.
TATTTAGCCACTAACAACTGGTTTACACTGTTTGGCATTCTTTAAATAGGAAAAGAAGGAATTATTTGTTTAGTATTTTTATATTTATTTAAGAAAACAATTCTACAGTTTAACTTAATTTTAACAAATTGTTACTAATTTATATATCAAAGTTATGTTATTTAGAGTGTATGAAGGCGTATAAAGTTAATATTTGTACTTATCAGTTCAACTTACAATTATATTTTACACACAAAAGATAATGTTTACAGTTAAATTACTTGAATCAGAGAATAATATTTTACAGTAATTGATTCATTCAGCAGTAGTCAGTACTTTTATGCATCAGAAAGTTTTCTTAATTTTCTATTACGCATGCTATTTTGGGCTATTCTTAAAATGTATTTCTAGGGCAAACTGGTTTAATTTTCTGCTTATAATGCAAAGTTGACAGTTTTCGCAAAATGCATTGTACATTTGTTATATTCTCTACTTACAATCCAAATATTATGCTTATTTAATGTATAACTAACTAACTCTCTAGCCTTCTTAAACCCGAATGTTCATGGCTGCAGCAACACATGCCTTTCATCTGTCTCTGTCCTGAGCAAGATCTATATACTCCTTTCCTTCCCTACCAATTTCCTTTAGGTCCATCTCTACATTATCCCTCCATCTTTGTTTTGGTCTTCCTATTGATCTTTTACCATCAGGTTTCCCAACAAGAATCCTGTATACTCTTCTTTCCTCTCCCATTCGTACCACATGATCTACACACCTAAGTCTTCTTGATTTAATCATTCTAATAATATCTGGACATGAATACAAATTATGTACTTCTAATTTATGTAACCTTCTCCACTCATCTGTCTCCTCATCTGTTTTAGACCCAAATATTTTCCTAAGGATTTTATTTTCAAATACTCTCAATTTATGTTCCTTTTTCAATGTAAGGGACCAGGTTTATTTACTGTATTTAACTTTCATTTTTTGTAATTAACAAAAATTAAAAGCTTATACTGTAGTTATTATATCTTTTTATATCAGCTTATTTTGAAATTAATATTATTAGGTATAGTCTTTGATTTATAACTATATTGCTTTTTTATCAATTTATCTAAGAGTACACGCAGACAAACACATGTGTACACACGTTTATGTAAATAGATATGCCTTTTTTCAATATTTTAGTATGAAGATTGCACTTTAGCTATTTAAGCAAGGGCAGGAAAGGTAGGATTTCTGAGAATTTGTTGCAGGATTTTGTTGTCCAAGTATAGATGAGAACTGAGCTGGGAGACTGTTTTGAACATTTTCATGATAGTTTGCATGTGAACTGTATGCAAATTGAGCACTATTGACTGTGCATGCTTCTAAGTTTTGCTGTTATTTTACATCAAGTCTGTGAGACTGTAGTCAGTTTTTCCTTTTCAAGTATTTTTTATTGATTGTATTTGTATATGTTTTGGGGACTTAGCAGTTTTATGTTATGAGGCAGTTTGTTGTAGAATATTTTTACCGGATTGTTTTGAGATATTGAGTGTCTGCTGTTTTACTTGTAATTATTTTCCTTCTTGTGTTGTGTATTGGACTATATTTTGTCCAAGTTCGTAGTATTTAGAATAATTGTTATTGATTTGTAGATTTAGGGAGTATAATCCTTTGCAAGATGCTCTATACTTTAGTCTGAACATTATTCTTAGTGTTCACTTTTGAAGCTTTAGTATTCTGGTAGTGTTATTAATGTAGAGGTAAATTAGGCTGAAATGTAGGCATTTTTCTGATACATTATACTCACTTAGTTGTTTCAGCAGGTAGAAGTTGCTTGATGGTTTACTGCTGATGATGTAAATTTGCTCTTCTTATGTACTACGTATGATGTAGCTTACTTGAGTAATTGGAATTTTCTACTGAAAAGAGGATTGCTTGTCTATTTTATTCCTATGTTGCTGAGTTTGTCCATAAGCAAGCCATGTTTTTTACTCTATCCTATGCCTTGGAAGAATCTAGATATATTGTGTTTGCAGTTTTATGTTTCTCTAAGGTTTCAGCTATGTAGTTTTTTAAACTGTGCTATGGGTGTGACTATTGATTTCTCTTTCTGGATGCCATGTTGGTTTCTGTGTATTCCTCTTGCTGCTTGAATTTGACTTAGGTTGTTTGCTTTTTTCTTAGATCTTTATTTGTTTAATTGTTCAGTATTTTTATTCTATACATAAAAAAATCAAAGTACATTGTTAAAGTCAAAGTGTGTTAAAATTCAATTTTTCAAACTTAAAGTTTTAAAAATACAATTTTCTAAAATTAAAAGTTATAATAGTATATTTTTGTTAGTAGAAGTTTTTATACTAGGGCAAATTATTTTGTTGTTAATGTAAAATTTGTTAGTTAATGTAAAATTAAAGTAATTAAAAATCAATTTTTCAAAGTTAAAGTTTTAAAAATACAATTTTCTAAAATTAAAAGTTATAATAGTACATTTTTGTT